>NC_036871.1:20324488-20377783 GCF_002910315.2 Salvelinus sp. IW2-2015
ATGCATGTTAACATCAGAAGCCTCCTACCTAAGTTTGTTTTACTCACTGCTTTAGCACACTCCGCCAACCCTGATGTCCTTGCCGTGTCTGAATCCTGGCTTAGGAAGGCCACCAAAAATTTTGAGATTTCCATCCCCAACTGCAACATTTTCCGTCAAGATAGAACTGCCAAAGGGGGAGGAGTTGCAATCTACTGCAGAGATAGCCTGCAAAGTTCTGTCATACTTTCCAGGTCTATGCCCAAACAGTGCGAGCTTCTAATTTTAAAAATGAATCTCTCCAGAAATAAGTCTGTCACTGTTGCCTACTGTTTTAGACCCCCCTCAGCTCCCAGCTGTGCCCTAGACACCATGTGTGAATTGATTGCCCCCCATCTATCTTCAGAGTTCGTTCTGTTAGGCGACCTAAACTGGGATATGCTTAACACTCCGGCAGTCCTACAATCTAAGCTAGATGCCCTCAATCTCACACAAATTATCAAGGAACCCACCAGGTACAACCCTAAATCCATAAACATGGGCACCCTCATATATATTATCCTGATCAACTTGCCCTCCAAACACATCCCTGCTATTTTCAATCAGGATCTCAGCGATCACTGCCTCATTGCCTGCATCTGCAATGGGTCCGCGGTCAAACGACCACCCCTCATCACTGTCAAACGCTCCCTAAAACACTTCTGCGAGCAGGCCTTTCTAATCGACCTGGCCCGGGTATCCTGGAAGGATATTGACCTCATCCAGTCAGTACAGGATGCCTGGTCATTCTTTAAAAGTAATTTCCTCACCATCTTAAATAAGCATGCCCCTTTCAACAAATGTAGAACTAAGAACAGATATAGCCCTTGGTTCACTCCAGACCTGACTGCCCTCGACCAGCACAAAAACATCCTGTGGAGTACTGCACTGGCATCGAATAGTCCCCGCGATATGCAACTTTTCAGGGAAGTCAGGAACCAATACACACAGTCAGTTAGGAAAGCAAAGGCTATCTTTTTCAAACAGAGATTTGCATCCTGTAGCTCTAACTCCAAAAAGTTTTGGGACACTGTGAAGTCCATGGAGAATAAGAGCACCTTCTCCCAGCTGACCACTGCACTGAGGCTAGGAAACACTGTCACCACTGATAAATCCACAATAATCGAGAATTTCAATAAGCATTTCTCTATGGCTGGCCATGCTTTCCTCCTGGCTACCCCAACCTCGGCCAACAGCCCTGCACCCCCTGCAGCTACTTGCCCAATCCTGCCTAGCTTCTCCTTCACCCAAATCCAGATAGCAGATGTTCTGAAAGAACTGCAAAACCTGGATCCGTACAAATCAGCTGAGATAGACAATCTGGACCCTCTCTTTCTAAAATGATCTGCCGCCATTGTTGCAACCCCTATTACCAGTCTGTTCAACCTCTCTTTTGTATCGTCCGAGATTCCTAAAGTTTGGAAAGCTGCCGCGGTCATCCCCCTCTTCAAAGGGGGTGACACTCTAGACCCAAACTGTTACAGACCTATATCCATCCTGCCCTGCCTTTCTAAAGTCTTCGAAAGTCAAGTTAACAAACAGATCACTGACCATTTTGAATCCACCGTACCTTCTCCGCTGTGCAATCCGGTTTCCGAGCTGGTCACGGGTGCACGTCAGCCACGCTCAAGGTACTAAACAATTTCATAACCACCATCAATAAAAGACAGTACTGTGCAGCTGTCTTCATCGACCTGGCCAAGACTTTCGACTCTGTCAATCACCGTATTCTTATCGGCAGACTCAACAGCCTTGGTTTCTTAAATGACTGCCTCGCCTGGTTCACCAACTACTTCTCAGATAGAGTTCAGTGTGTCAAATCGGAGGGCCTGTTGTCCGGACCTCTGGCAGTCTCTTTGGGGTACCACAGGGTTCAATTCTCGGGCCGACTCTTTTCTCTGTATATATCAATGATGTCGCTCTTGCTGCGGGTGATTCCTTGATCCACCTCTACGCAGACGACACCATTCTGTATACATCTGGCCCTTCTTTGGACACTGTGTTAACAAACCTCCAAACGAGCTTCAATGCCATACAATGCGCCTTCCGTGCCTCCAACTGCTCTTAAACGCTAGTAAAATAAATGCATGCATTTCAACCGATCGCTGCCCCCGCCCGCCCGACTAGCATCACTGCTCTGGACGGTTCTGACTTAGAATATGTGGACAACTACAAATACCTAGGTGTCTGGCTAGACTGTAACTCTCCTTCCAGACTCATGTTAAGCATCTCCAATCCAAAATTAAATCTAGAATCGGCTTCCTATTTTGCAACAAAGCTCCTTCACTCACACTGCCAACATACCCTCGTAAAACTGACCATCCTACCGATCCTCGACTTCGGCGATGTCATTTACAAAATAGCCTCCAACACTCACTCAGCAAACCTCATGCAGCTATCACAATGCCATCCGTTTTGTCACCAAAGCCCCATATACCACCTACCACTGCGACCTGTATGCTCTCGTCGGCTGGCCCTCGCTACATATTCTTCGCTAGACCCACTGGCTCCAGGTCATCTATAAGTCTTTGCTAGGTAAATCTCCGCCTTATCTCAGCTCACTGGTCCACATAACCACACCCACCCGTAGCATGCGCTCCAGCATGTATATTTCATTGTCATCCCAAGCCAAACACCTCCTTTGGTAGCCTTTCCTTCCAGTTCTCTGCTGCCAATGACTGGCCGTGCTGCTGCTCCAGTTTCAACTGTTCTGCCTGCGGCTATGGAACCCTGACCTGTTCACGGACGTGCTACCTGTCCCAGACCTGCTGTTTTCAACTCTCTAGAGACAGCAGGAGCGGTAGAGATACTCTTATTGATCGACTATGAAAAGCCAACTGACATTTACTCCTGAGGTGCTGACTTGCTGCACCCTCGACAACTACTGTGATTATTATTATTTGACCATGCTGGTCATTTATGAACATTTGAACATCTTGGCCATGTTCTGGTTAATAGATCTCCACCCGGCACAGCCAGAAGAGGACTGGCCACCCCTCATAGCCTGGTTCCTCTCTAGGTTTCTTCCTAGGTTTTGGCCTTTCTAAGGAGTTTTTCCTAGCCACCGTGCTTCTACACCTGCATTGCTTGCTGTTTGGGGTTTTAGGCTGGGTTTCTGTACAGCACTTTGAGATATCAGCTGATGTAAGAAGGGCTCTATAAATAAATTTGATTTGATTTGACTGGAACGATTTGCAAAAATCGCTGAAGATGGAGACTTATATTTCCCTCACTAACTTTAAGCATCAGCTATCTGAGCAGCTTACCGATCGCTGCAGCTGTACACAGCCCATCTGTAAATAACCCATCCAACTACCTACCTCAACCCCATATTGTTTTTATTTACTTTTTTTGCTCTTTTGCACACCAGTATTTCTACTTGCGCATCATCATCTGCACATCTATCACTCCAGTGTTAATTTGCTAAATTGTAATTACTTCGCTACTATGACCTATTTTTTGCCTTACCTTCTTACGCCATTTGCACACACTGTATATGGATTTTTCTATTGTGTTATTGACTGTACTTTTGTTTTGTTTTTTGTCGCACTGCTTTGCTTTATCTTGGCCAGGTCACAGTTGTAAATGAGAACTTGTTCTCAACTGGCCTACCTGGTTAAATAAAGGTGAAATCAAATAAAAAATACAAATATATATTCAGACCTAATTCAAAATACATTTACTTGGTACTTGTAGTACATGTCAACACACTAATTTGATGCTATATTTCATGAGTTTCCCCCATTCTTTATACATATTGTTTTTAGTACAGAGTGCTTTTCTATGTATTCCTCTTAGTATTTTAATATTTTATTAGGATATACTACGTAACAAAAATAACACATGACAGCTTCTCTGCATCACAGAATACCACAGTACATACAGTCTTTCCTTATAATTCGCCTATGACCAACACATTCCCACTCGATTTCTCAGCCTGAAGCCCAAGTGATTGAACATGTGGTGGAATCAGGGCTCTAAAGCGTGACCAATTTGGTCGCATATGCTACGAAATATTTATCTTTATTTGGGAGCACTGTGCGACTAGGAAAAAAAGATAGTCAGAAACGGCTTCTCCAATAGAAATCCCAGATCTCGCTTGTAGGCTATGTCATGGTGACGTTGGCTAGCTAAGCTCATCCGCAGAAACACGTCATCGGGTCTAATGGTCGTCTCACGCCGTCACTTTCACAAGGTTGGAGTAATAACATTGTCACGCCCTGGCCTTAGTATTCTTTGTTTTCTTTATTATTTTAGTTAGGTCAGGGTGTGACATGGGGTATGTTTGTGTTTTTGTCTTGTCTTGGGTGGTTGTAGTGTCTAGGGGGATTTGTTTGAGTGTATGGGTTTGTGTTGAGTGAATGTTTCTAGGGAAGTCTATGGTTGAGTGAATGTGTCTAGGTATGTCTATGGTTGCCTGAGTGGTTCTCAATCAGAGACAGATGTTTTTCATTTGTCTCTGATTGGGAGCCATATTTAAGGCGGCCATAGGCATCATGTATTTGTGGGTAATTGTCTATGTTGAACGTTTGTTGCTTGTCCATGCACTTACGTCATTTAGCTTCACGGTCGTTTGTTGTTTAGGTTTGTATAGTGTTCGTTTTCGTGGTTTTCCTTTCTTCTAATAAAAGAAGATGTATTTTGCACACGCTGCGCCTTGGTCATCTCTCTCTCCTATAGACGATCGTGACAAACATGTTCAACTACTTAAGACATTGGCTCAAATCTAGGTTGTGCCTTTAGATTTCAAGAAAATTAACAACTAAGGAAGAATGCTTTACTTCTCTCATTGACTTCTCAAATCTCAAACACCGGCCTGGTCTGCTTGGTCTGTTTCACAAGCGTTCCCGGAAGTCTCGGGATGTTGCACCTCTGGATTTAGAAACTCTGTGATAGCTTCTTCAGGAGATCAATGATCAAAGCAATGAATGAGTGACATATCTCGTACATATCTTGAGACAGTGTACAATTTTCAATGTAATACATCTCAATGGGAAAATAGAGCTTTTACACAATGTAGAAACCTAATATTGAAAAAATTACTGTAATTTAAAGGACAGGTATTTGTATCAACATTTTAGCTTTTATAATAAACAAATGTCTTTAAAGTGTTACATATTAGTTTCTAGAACACAAGATTTGCTTCAAAAGAAGCTTGAATTCCTATAGGCCCAATATAGGCTGTCAATCACATGAAAACCATGTGTTTGATGTATTTAATAGCATTCCACTCATTCAGCTCCAGCCATTACCACTTGGCCGGGCCTACCCTATTAAGGGGATAATATGGACAGAGCATCTATGGGAGGCCTGTGTAATTATTTTCCATGGAGGGCCACATTAGCATATATTTTTGCCATCGCGGGCCAGAATCATATTGCAGGATTATACATCATGTATAATCCTCAAAACGATGAGAAAACTCACCGTTCAAAGCACGCAGCAGCGATGTATACTTCTCCCGCTGGTCATCTGTTAGGGAACAGACTAGTAGTGTTCAGAAGATGGGTGAGATTGTTGGCTTCTACTTGGCGGGTCAGGAGGAGTAATTTTCCCTTGAAGGCTTTGACAAAGCTGTATATCTGATGTGCAAAAAGGCCCTTCCCTTGTACTTTGGAATTCAGTTCATTCATGACGGCCATGATGTCCACGGTGAAGGCAAAATCAGCCAACCATTCTTTATCTTGCAGTTCAGGGGAATCCACATATTGTCCTTTAACTTGGAAAAACTCAGCAATCTCCGACTTCAGGTCTCACATCCTTTTAAGCACCTTCCCCAAACTCAGTCCTCTCACGTTTGTGTGGTAGGGGAGATCTGCATGACCCGACTCTGTCTCTTCCAACAGTGAGACAAACTGCCTGTGGTTTAAAGATTTTGCTCTTATGAAGTTTACCACTTTAGTGACTGTATCCACAACATGGCTCATTTTCAGAACACATTTACAGAGCACCTCCTGATGAATAATGCAATGCAGGAAAATTATTTTCTGATCTGGGTTCAGCTCAGCTACTTGATCTTTTATCCTTTTCAAAAGGCCAATGTTTTTTCCTGTCAAGTTTGGGCACCCATCAGTGGTCACAATGGCTAACTTTTCAAAACTCAGTCCCAGCTTTGCCACACACTTATTAACCTCCTCCAATAAGTATTTCCCTGTGGTTGTGCTCTTCATTTACTGCACTGAAGCAAGGCCCTCTGTAATTTCAAAGTCTGGGGTTATGCCTCGTAAGAATATCAACAACTGCACCGTGTCACGTGCATCACTGCTCTCATCCAGGGCCAAGGAGAAATAGGTGCAATCCTTTACCTTGTCTTTCAACTGTTGTTCCATATTCTCTGAGATGTCCTCAACACGCCTAGTCACTGTTCGTCTTGACAGGGAAACATTTTCAAACAGCTCTTTCTTGTCGGGGCAAAGTATTGGTGCAGAGTCAATTAAACATTATTTAATGAATTTGCCTTCGGCGAATGGCTTGCTATGTTTTGTAATTTTGTGGGACAATGCAAAGCTAGCTCTCGCATTTCCTGAATGCAATTTTGTGAAAAGTCCTTGCTGCTTTTGCAACTGGGAAAGCAACTCTTTCGATGCACTTGGCTTCTGCTCAGAATACATATTCCTATATTTCTCTGCATGCTTCGTCTGGAAGTGTCTGGACAAGTTGTAGTCTTTCAAGACAGCGATGCTCTCTTTGCACACTAAGCACACAGCTTTCCCTGATACCTCAATAAAGAACTATTTTGATGTCCACTCTTGCTGGAACACCCTACATTCATTGTCTACTTTCCTTTTCTTTGAAATCTTTGAAAAACTAATTTGCACAATTTCTATCTATCTACTATTTGTAACTGTGACGTGTGTGTCAGCCTGTCAGTCACTGTCTGTCCTCTGTGCAGTTGTTATTTATACGTGCCTTAATAAAAAAGGCGGTGGGAGTTAAATCATTACACAAAGGCGAGTATTCATTGGGCTTTTAATTTGAATAACAAATACGTTTTTCAAAACTTTACTATCGCAAATTCCTTATGAAATCTGAGCATGATTCCGCGGGCCGTATTGAATCAGGTCGCGGGCCGCATACGGCCCCCGGGCCGGCCTTTGCCCAGACCTGGTCTATAGCATATGTTTCACACTCATTCCACGGAGGGCCGAGTGTCTGCGGGTATTCGCTCCATGCTTGTACTTGATTGATGAATTAATGTCACTAATTATTAAGGAACTCCCCACAACTGGTTGTCTAGGGATTAATTGAAATGACAAAACCTGCATACACTATAGGCCCTCTATGGAATGAGTTTGACACCCCTGGTCTATAGGCTGCGTCCTAGTACTGCACAGTGCCAGCACAAGCTAGTGATTAGTCAGAGAGCTCCCTCCCACCCAAGGTTGTTGGAAGTCATTCCTGTGGAGGGAAATCCTCATTAGGTTTCCAGTCACACACAGTGTCTGTGTCCCAAATAGCACCCTATTTCCTGTGTAATACACTACTTAGGGAATAGGGTGCGATTTCGGACGCAAACTATAGACCAGGGCTCTCCAATCCTGTTCCTGGAGAGGTACCCTCCTGTAGGTTTTAGCTCCAACCCCAGTTGTAACTAACATGAGTCAGCTTATCAACCAGCTAATTCTTAAAATCAGGTGCGCTTGATTAGGGTTGGGGCGAAAACTTACAGGACAGTAGCTCTCCAGGAACAAGATTGGAGACCCCATGCTATAGACACGCTCACCACATTATCCTCCTACAAAGCTGAACAACTGACATCTCAGCCCTGAGCGACCCACCCTCCTCAGGCAGCTCTACTCAGCCCAAGCTGTTGAACATGAACCTGTGTACTGGAATCATTCCACCACACGTTTAATCACTTGGGCTTCGGGCTGAGATATCAAGTGGGAATGCGTTGGTCATAGGTGAATTATATGGAAAGACTATGTAGAGCCTGTCACATGTTGGTTTTGTTAGAGGGTGATGGTAGGCCTGCAGAAAAAAATGTAGCCATGGCATTAGATCAATAGATTTGGCAGATGAAATGCTTGTTGGCCTAAACTGTAAATTAGAGGATGCTAGTGATGCTAGTGACATCTTGAATGTCATTTGGAGAGATATCCATGTGGGTAAGTGAATCATATGAGAAATCTTTGAACATTCACCAGATATTTACTTTACGAACTTTACCCTAATTGAAGATAGAACCATTCCCGAATAAAGCACAATAAACTACAACCTACTCACATGCGTAGTTGGGCTGGCTGCACACATTGTGCAATTAGGAACAAGTGTCACAATCTATTCAGTCTCCCACACACATGGGTAAAGCCTTTGCATTGAACAGGATGTGTTGATATTAGAAACATTCAGGCCCTATAATCAGGTCCGGGGCCATGTGAGTCAACGTCACTGAGCATCAGTAAATTCATTTATATCCGTAGAGTCATTTTTGTTGGGGGGTTTACAGGTACAATATCAATTTAAATTGATATATTCAGTTTATATAACATGTACCAATGGGCTGCAACTCAAAATAAAAAGTAAAGTAAGAAATACATACAGAGAAATTATCCTATTGATCATTTACATTTGTACATTTTAGTAATTTAGCAAACGCTCTTAACCAGAGCGACTTACAGTAAGGAGTGCATACATTTTTTTCTCCAAACATTTTTCCATACATATGATCAAAAGGATTTTGTAATAGTAGAATTAGTATTTAAAGTAAAAGAAACAAAAAGAGGTGGTTCTACACCCCTAATGTAACGGCTGTCCTCCTCCTCATCTGCACACTCCTCCCCGCCACTTATCACCTAAGTACAGAATGCTGTGTTAGCCATGCTGGTGAAGGGTGCCTTGAAGCTGGTTGAGAGAATGCCAAGAGTGTGCAAAGCGGTCATCAAGGCAAAGGGTGGCTACTTTAAAGAATCTCAAATATAAAATATATTTAGATTTGTTTAACACTTTTTTGTTACTACATATTTCACTATTATTATACAATGTAGAAAATAATAAAAAATAAAGAAAAACGCTTGAATGAGTAGGTGTGTCCAAACTTTTGACTGGTACTGTATATACAGAGCAAAAATATAAATGCAACATGCTACAATTTCAAAGATTTTACTGAGTTACAGTTCATTTAAGGAAATCAGTGAATTTAAATTAATTCATTAGGTCCTAATCTATGGATTTCACATGACTGGACAGGGGCGCAGCCATGAGTGGGCCTGGGAGGCCATAGGCCCACCCACTGGGAAGCCAGGCCCATCCAATCAGAATATTTTTTTTCCAGACAAAAGGCCTTTATTACAGATGTGGAGGGCTGGTGTAGTTACACGTGGTCTGCGCTCGTGAGGTCGTTTGGACGTACTGCTAAATTCTCTAAAACGACGTTGGAGGAGGCTTATGGTAGAGAAATTAAYATTCAATTCTATCGCAACAGCTCTGGTGAACACTCATGTAGTGAGCATGCCAATTGCAAACTCCCTCAAAACTTTAGATACTGTTTCTTTGGCATTGTGCTGTGTGACAAAACTGCACATTTTAGAGTGGCCTTTTATTGTCCCCAGCACAAGGTGCACCTGTGTAATAATAATGCTGTTTAATCAGCTTCTTGATATGCCACACCTGTCATGTGGATGGATTATCATGGCAAAGGAGAAATGATCACTAAAAGGAATTAAAATAAATGTGTGCACACAATTTTAGAGAAATAAGAATTTTGTGCATATGGAAAATGTCTGGCCTCTTTTATTTCAGCTCATGAAACATGGGACCAATATTTTACATGTTGCGTTTATATTTTTGTTACGTGTATATATACACTACCATTCAAAAGTTTGGGGTCACTTAGAAATCTTGTATTCCATGAAAACATACATGAAATTAGTTGCAAAATGAATAGGAAATATAGTCAAGACGTTGACAAGGTTACAAATAAACGATATCTTAACCACCATCGATAAGAAACAATACTGTGCAGCCGTATTCATTGACCTGGCCAAGGCTTTTGACTCTGTCAATCACCACATCCTCATCGGCAGACTCGACAGCCTTGGTTTCTCTAATGATTGCCTCGCCTGGTTCACCAACTACTTCTCTGATCGAGTTCAGTGTGTCAAATCGGAGGGTCTGTTGTCCGGGCCTCTGGCAGTCTCATGGGGGTGCCACAGGGTTCAATTCTTGGACCGACTCTCTTCTCTGTATACATCAATGATGTCGCTCTTGCTGCTGGTGAGTCTCTGATCCACCTCTACGCAGACGACACTATTCTGTATACTTTCTGGCCCTTCTTTTGACACTGTGTTAACAACCCTCCAGACGAGCTTCAATGCCATACAACTCTCTTCCGTGCCCTCCAATTGCTCTTAAATACAAGTAAAACTAAATGCATGCTCTTCAACCGATCGCTGCCTGCACCTGCCCGCCTGTCCAACATCACTACTCTGGACGGCTCTGACTTAGAATATGTGGACAACTACAAATACCTAGGTGTCTGGTTAGACTGTAAACTCTCCTTCCAGACTCACATCAAACATATCCAATCCAAAGTTAAATCTAGAATTGGCTTCCTATTCCGCAACAAAGCATCCTTCACTCATGCTGCAAAACATACCCTTGTAAAACTGACCATCCTACCATCCTCGACTTCGGTGATGTCATTTACAAAATAGCCTCCAAAACCCTACTCAATAAATTGGATGCAGTCTATCACAGTGCCATCCGTTTTGTCACCAAAGCCCCATATACTACCCACCACTGCGACCTGTACACTCTCGTTGGCTGGCCCTCGCTTCATACTCGTCGCCAAACCCACTGCTCCAGGTCATCTACTAGACCCTGCTAGGTAAAGTCCCCCTTATCTCAGCTCGTGGTCACCATAGCAGCATCTACCTGTAGCACGCGCTCCAGCAGGTATATCTCTCTGGTCACCCCAAAACCAATTCTTCCTTTGGCCGCCTCTCCTTCCAGTTCTCTGCTGCCAATGACTGGAACGAACTACAAAAATCTCTGAAACTGGAAACACTTATCTCCCTCACTGCTTTAAGCACAAGCTGTCAGAGCAGCTCATAGATTACTGCACCTGTACATAGCCCATCTATATTTAGCCCAAACAACTACCTCTTTACCTACTGTATTTATTTATTTATTTTGCTCCTTTGCACCCCATTATTTCTATCTCTACTTTGCACATTCTTCCACTGCAAACCAACCATTCCAGTGTTTTTACTTGCTATATTGTATTTACTTCGCCACCAGCCTTTTTTATATTTTTATTTATTTATATATATTTTTTGTTTGCCTTCACCTCCCTTATCTCACCTCACTTGCTCACATTGTATATAGACTTATTCTTCACTGTATTATTGACTGTATGTTTGTTTTACTCCATGTGTAACTATGTGTTGTTGTATGTGTCGAACTGCTTTGCTTTATCTTGGCCAGGTCGCAATTGTAAATGAGAACGTGTTCTCAACTTGCCTACCTGGTTAAATAAAGGTGAAATAAAATAAAAAAATAAAAAATAATAATGATTTTTATATGAAATAGTAATCTGAAGAGATTTCACCCCATGCTTCCTGAAGCATCTCCCACAAGTTGGATTGGCTTGATGGGCACTTCTTACGTGCCATACGGTCAAGCTGCTCCCACAACAGCTCAATAGGGTTGAGATCCGGTGACTGTGCTGGTCACTCCATTATAGACAGAATACCAGCTGACTGCTTCTTCCATAAATAGTTCTTGCATAGTTTGGAGCTGTGCTTTGGGTCATTGTCCTGTTGTAGGAGGAAATTGGCTCCAATTAAGTGCCGTCCACAGGGTATGGCATAGCGTTGCAAAATGGAGTGATAGCCTTCCTTCTTCAAGATCCCTTTTACCCTGTACAAATCTCCCACTTTACCACCACCAAAGCACCCCCAGACCATCACATTGCCTCCACCATGCTTGACAGATGGCTTTCATACTTTCATTTTATCTACGTCTCACAAATGCTCTTCTTTATGATCTGAATACCTCAAACTTAGATTYGTCTGTCCATAACACTATTTTTCCAATCTTCCTCTGTCCAGTGTCTGTGTTCTTTTGCCAATCTTAATCTTTTAATGGCCAGGCTGAGATATGGCTTTTTCTTTGCAACTCTGCCTAGAAGACCAGCATCCCGGAGTAGCCTCTTCACTGTTTGTCACGAATCCCGCCGAGGATGGTGCCTCTTCCTGTTCGGGCGGCGCTCGGCGGTCGTCGTCACCGGCCTACTAGCTGCCATCGATTCTTTTCTTTTTGTTTCTGTTAGTTTGGGCTGATTGGGTGCACCTGTTTTGAGTTTAGTTTGGTGGGTAGGCTATTTAAGGGCAGGTAGCCCGCTGGCTGTTGTGCGGGCTTGTATTCTGTTATGTTGGTGTTGGATTTGTAATGTGGATTTTGTTATTTTCTCGGAACAGTTTAGTCCGGTGTTTTTGGACTCGTCTTTTCATGCGCCCGTGTGTTTTAGGGCATGATCGTTTTCCCTGTGTATTGGAAAATAAATCCACGTTCTTGAAACCTGCTCTCTGCGCTTGACTCCATCCACCCAGTACTCCTAGCAGCTCTGACACTGTTGACGTTGAGACTGGTGTTTTGTGGGTACTATTAAATAAAGCTGCCAGTTGAGGACTTGTGAGGGGTCTGTTTCTCAAACTACATTTTAATGTACTTGTCCTCTTGCTCAGTTGTGCACAGGGGCCTCCCACTCCTCTTTCTATTCTGGTTAGAGCCAGTTTGCGCTGATCTGTGAAGGGAGTAATACACAGCGTTGTATGAGATCTTCAGTTTCTTGGCAATTTCTCTCATGGAATAGCCTTCATTTCTCAGAACAAGAATAGACTGATGAGTTTCAGAAGAAAGTTATTTGTTTCTGGCCATTTTGAGCCTGTCATCGAACCCACAAATTCTGATGCTGCAGATACTCAACTAGTTTAAAGGACAGTTGTATTGCCTCTTTAACCAGAACAACAGTTTTCAGCTGTGCTGGTTTTCTAATGATCAATTAGCCTTTTAAAATGATAATCTTGGATTAGCTAACACAACGTGCCATTGGAACACAGGAGTGATGGTTGCTGATAATGGGCCTCTGTACGCCTATGCAGATATTCCATTAAAAATCTGCCCTTTCCAGCTACAATAGTCATTTACAACATTAACAATGTCTACACTTTATTTATGATAAATTTGATGTTATTTTAATGGACAATTCTTTTTATTTTCTTTCAAAAACAAGGTCATTTCTAAGTGACCCCAAACTTTTGAACGATAGTGTATACATACATATATATATATATATATATATATATATATATATATATATATATATATATATATATATATATATATATATATATATATACAGAACAAAAATATATATACTACCGGTCAATAGTTTTAGAACACATACTCATTCAAGGGTTTTTACATTGTAGAATAATAGTGAAGACATCAAAACTATGAAACAATATATATGGAATAATGTAGTAACCAAAATAGTGTTAAACAAATCAAAACGTATTTTATGCTTGAGATTCTTCAAATAGCCACCCATTTGCCTTGATGACAGCTTTGCACACTCTTGGCATTCTCTCAACCAGCTTCATGAGTTAGTCACCTGGAATGTGTTTCAATGGGGTGACAGGTAACCTAGTGGTTAGAGCATTGGGCCAGTAACAAAAAGGTTGCTGGATCGAATCACAGCACTGACAAGGTACAAATCTGTCGTTCTGTTCCCCGGTAGGCCGTCATTGTAAATAAGAATTTGTTCTTATTAACTGACTTGCTTGGTTAAAAAAAAATATACAAAAAAAAAATGCATTTCAATTAACAGGTGTGCCTTGTTAAAAGTTAATTTGTGGAATTTCTTTCCTTCGTAATGCGAATGAGCCAATCAGTTGTGTTGTGACAAGGTAGGAGTGATATACAGATGCTAGCCCTATTTGGTAAAATAGCATTTCCATATTATGGCAAGAACACCTCAAATAAGCAAAGAGAAACAATAGTCCATCATTTCTATAAGACATGAAGGTCAGTCAATATGGAACATTTCAAGAACTTTGAACGTTTCTTCAAGTGCAGTCGCAAAAACCATCAAACCATCCGCTATGATGAAACTGGCTCTCATGAGGGTCGCCACAGGAAAGGAAGACCCAGAGTTACCTCTAGTTCATTAGAATTAACTGCACCTCAGATTGCAGCCCAAATAAATGCTTCACAGAGTTCAAGTAACAGACACATCTCAACATCAACTGTTCAGAGGAGACTGCGTGAATCAGGGCTTCATGGTCGAATTGCTGCAAAGAAATCACCACTAAAGTACACCAATAAGAAGAAGAGACTTGCTTGAGCCAAGAAACTTGAGCAATAGACATTAGACTGAAAAACAGCTTCTATCTCAAGGCCATCAGACTGTTAAACAGCCACCACTAACATTTAGTGGCCACTGCCAACATACTGACTCAACTCCAGCCACTTTAATAATGGGAATTGATGGAAATTATGTAAAAATGTATCACTAGCCACTTTAAACAATGCCACTTAATATAATGTTTACATATCCTACATTACTCATCTCATATGTATATACTGTACTCTATATCATCTACTGCATCTTTCCATCTTTATGTAATACATGTATCACTAGCCACTTTAAACTATGCCACTTTATGTTTACATACCCTACATTACTCATCTCATATGTATAGACTGTACACTATACCATCTACTGCATCTTGCCTATGCCGTTCTGTACCATCACTCATTCATATATCTTATGTACATATTCTTTATCCCTTTACACTTGTGTGTATTAGGTAGTAGTTGTGGAATTTTTAGGTTAGATTACTTGTTGGTTATTACTGGATTGTCGGAACTAGAAGCACAAGCATTTCGCTACACTCGCATTAACATCTGCTAACCATGTATATGTGACAAATAAAATTTGATTTGATTTGATTTAGACAAGTGGATATCTGTCCTTTGGTCTGATGAGTCCAAATTTGTGATTTTTGGCTACAACCGCTGTGTCTTTGTGAGATGCAGAGTAGGGGAATGGATGATCTCTGCATGTGTGGTTCCCACCGTGAAGCATGGAGGAGGAGGTGTGATGGTGTGGGGATGCTTTGCTAGTGACACTGTCAGTGATTTATTTAGAATTCAGGGCACACTTAACCAGCATGGCTACCACAGCATTCTGCAGTGATACACCATCCCATCTGGTTGGCGCTTACTGGGACTATCATTTGTTTTTCAACAGGACAATGACCCAAAACACACCTCCAAGCTGTGTAAGGGCTATTTGACCAAGAAGTAGAGTGATGGAGTGCTGCATCAGATGACCTGTTCTCCACAATCACCCGACCTCAACCCAATTGAGATGGTTTGAGATGAGTTGGACCGCCGAGTGAAGGAAAAGCAGCCAACAATTGCCCAGCACATGTGGGAACTCCTTCAAGACTGTTGGAAAAGCCTTCCAGGTGACTACCTCATCAAGCTGGTTGAGAGAATGCCAAGAGTGTGCAAAGGGTGGCTACTTTGAACAATATTAAATCTAAAATATATTTTGATTTGTTTAATACTTTTTTGGTTACTACATGATTCCATATGTGTTATTTCATAGTTTTGATGTCTTCACTATTATTCTACAATGTCGAAAATAGTAAAAATTAAGAAAAACCTTTGAATGCGTAGTTGTGTTGTAACTTTTGACTGGTGCTGTATGTGTTGGGCTTTATAGATTGTTTATTCGTATGTGTGGGGCTTTAGCTGAGATTATTCTTTACAGAGTCAATTATATTTGTCCAGGCCTCAGTTGTTCTTTGACTAGCACCATTCATTCTCGCTGTCAATAATTCTGATGTTTTAACTTCTAATAGTAACTGTATCCACTGGCAAATTGGGTGGGAGTGGGGTGATTGCCATCTAAGAGCCAACATCTTCTTTGCGGCAGTTCTGCCTGCCAGCAGTAATCATCTCTGATTGATTGAGAGATTCAAGAAGCTATCCTTGTTAAGTAACATAGTAGATGCAACGCATTGCATATTTACATTCATGCACTTCTGAATACATTTTTTGTAACTTTGTCCCAGAAGCATTTAACTTCATGGAACTACCACATCATTTGAAGGAGTCTGCCTATGTGATTTAGGGGACACAGTCAACAGTTGGATGTTGGGCCCAATTTCATCATAATACCTTTCCTTAGTTTTATATAGTCTGTGAACAAACTTAAATTGTAAGTTGATGGTTCGGCTTACGGGATGCCAAGGTCATATTTTTCCATGTTCTGCTCCAGTTAAAGGGTTGTTCAGATTCACTTAGATCTGTGGACCATACTTTTTAAATAGCTAGCTCAGAGTATGAACATTCCAAAAGTTGTTTATACATTATAGAGATCAGTCTGTTCGGGAGATGATTTATTTATAAATCCCATCATTGGATGGTTTTGTAGTTGGGTTTCCCAAGGGACTCCATAGGCCAGCATAGCTGACCTAAATTGTAAAAATAGAAAAAAGGAGTTGTCATAGACCCTATCTGCCTTCACCTGGCTCTGTGTGATGTTTGTACAGTGATGTATTTGAAGTGATCAATCATATTCCCACGCCCTGAGGTAAAGGGATAATGTCTACTGAGGAGGACGAATAGGGTCAGGCCAGGCCAAGGCTCCTGGAATCAACCTGGATGTCTCCTGTTGAAAGGCACTTGTAGTTTATGTTGTAGTAATCTACTGTTTTGAGATATATAGTTCACTGTATTGAGATACTTTAACTTTCTTTTTTTCTCTCTCTATACCTCATTACATGTATTTGATTTGCACACACACACCAGTATACATACTATTGTTGTATAACAGAGCTATACGGTAAGTGTTGATAAAGCCATCATTAAAATCAACCAAAAATAAAAATTACAAGTACAAACAAAAGGCTGAGTATGAGACATGCCCTTGTCATGTACAGAAGCACATACAAACAGAATGGTCTCCCATGCTGTTCCAGAGCAGGAGAAGGAGAAGATGGGAATATAATCACCTAGATGTTTACCATCAGATCAGAGAGAATGTTTTCCCCAGAGACCCCCTGAGCTACTCCATACTGGGTTTACAGGCTGGAAGTGTGAAGTGCTTAAGATTCAGGGCCACTTCCCAAGTGAAAAAATACATTCTGGGGCACTCCCAGGCTCTCCCATGGCTGCTGACCTCTCTCACCCTGGTGTGAACATCTCACTGCTACAGTCTCAGGCAGCTACGAGCAGGTGGGGCTTGGCCAGTAGAGCAGCACAGAGGCTTTGTGATTTACAAGATATGGGTGGGAAAATAACTTTGAGGTATTATTATTATAGGTATTATTACTTGGTATTATTGTCAGTGTACTGTTACTGGTAAAGTGAGTTTTAGTGCGGCGGTTGGAATGTTATGTAATAACCAAGGTTATGATGACTCACAGCTGCCTCGACTCCACTCCTGGAAGAGCAAACACCCACACAATAGTTATCACAGAGTAAGGGGTGTTATGTCTTTACTTTTCTTCTTTTCTGTTTTTACAAACTGTTTGTGGAATCTGGAGGCAGGTAGCCTAGCAGTTAACAGTTAAGAGCATTGTGCCTGTAACCGAAAGGTTGTTGGTTCGAATCTCAGAGCCGACTCTGTCAAACATCTGTTGACGTGCCCTTGAGCAAGGCACTTAACCCTAATTGCTCCCGTAAGTCGCTCTGGATAAGAATGTCTGCTAAATTACGCAAATTAATCCAAAATGTGCAATGATAGGTGTTTTGCAAGTAATCAAATTAGAGGAGTGAGTATTGACGAGTCACTGACCTTTTTTTGGAAACAAGGTACACATGTGGCCTAGTGCCCATTTGGTCTTTTTTTCTTCATTTGATCATGACAACTTGAGGGGAGAAATTCAGATGTGGTTGCCTTGACAACAGTAGCCTGGTCACCAGCTGTATGTTCCTCTAATCACACAGCAAAACAGATCTATAACCAACAGAGTCTACAAGTGACACATATACATACTGTACGTAAGCAACTGCCAGTAAGTATAAGCAATGTACTGCAGTAATGACGTCCATATGGGGGCACATAGTCTTAGTCTATAGAACTACTAATTTAGAACTAATGGACTTGTCCATAACCCAGCTACCACTGACTTACTAAACACTCATAAAGCAGCAAAGTGGCACCCAGATTTTTCTACCAGGTGGGATGCATGGTATCCAACGCTAGCAGAGAAAAGCAGGCTTTCATGTTAGTTCCCTTAATCTTCTCTTTCTTCAAAGCCCTGCTTTTAGCACACACAATAAATGGTCTTTTCATGTGTTAAATTCATGTGTATGAATGCTCTCAGATTAGTTCATTAACCATCAATTCCTTTAATGGTTTCATATGAAGTCATAAAGCAGCTTTTCATCCTCCAATAGAAGGCTTGTTTTGATTCCTTGAAGAATTCTAAAATACACGTATCTACATTTTAGTAGAAAACAGTTGAAGCAACTGAAAATGTATTTTTCTCTACCCCTTGAATTATCTTTTAAATCAGGTTTAAAGTATTTAGGGAGATAGTTTACCCAGGCAAATAGTAGGGACCAGTGAGCAAAATAACCATTTGAAATAGAGAGGAAGTCATATCATCCCATGCGGATTCCAAATGCTAAGACTTGCAATTGCATTGTCTACGTCGCCCAATACTGACACCCTGCAGGGAATTCAAGAGTACAATGTCATAGAAATGGCATTTGGGTAATGTTTACCTAAGACAATAACAGGCTTGTTGTCATGTGTCTGATAGCTTACTAAAGTTCACAACAATTGGATGGCCTCGAAGCAGCCTCTGTCTTATTTGTTAAGAATGTGCCAGCCATCGAGCGAGAGAGAGAGAGAGAAAGAAAGAGAAATAGAGAGAGAGGGAGACCCACTGTGTACCTTACAGTACTGTAAATCAAAGCCCCAAGCCTGGAGGGAGGGAGGAAAGTACCTTCACCCTCAGAGAAACCATCCAATCAATATGTCTCTGACAGGCGATCGATGCTGCCTCTGGACCTGCACATCATATCGCTGTTTACACTAGGGATCTACCACCCTAGCAGGACTAGAATTAGGTTACAGTGCACATCATTCAATGAACCTTTGTTCTCTGACCCTTTTCTTACTGATCACTAACATTAAATAATTAAATTAGACTGAGCCTATAGCCCCCTTTACCCAGAGGGCTGTAAGTTCTATTAACATTATTTGCATATATATATTTGAATGGGGTAAGGGGTAAAAACAGTATAGTAACCTCTAAAATATTGCTTATGGTACAATGGGGTTAAGTGTAAATAACAGCACACAGAGGAAGCCTCACATCTCCATAGACTAGAGTACTAATGACCTCCCTAATTAGTTTTCACATGATAGCCACTAGAGTTTTACAGAAGCGAGCTGACTAAAAGCTCTTTGAACTGTGTCAGGGGAAGGGAAGCAATACAGCAGGAGGGATCGTGATGAACAAATCCATATGAATGGTGACAGAAGCCTTTGTCTGAGTAGTTGGCAAAAGTGACAGAGATAGAAAGAGAGGGAAATACAGAGAAAGAGGGAGACAGAGACAGAGACCTAAAAATATATTTTAAAAAAAATCTAAAATATGAACATTTCAAACAGAAAACGAACAACAATGACACATGGTTTGATGAAGAATGCAAAAACCTAAGAAAGAAATTGAGAAACCTATCCAACCAAAAACAGAGACCCAGAACACCTGAGTCTATGCCTTCACTATGGTGAATCACTAAAACAATACAGAAATACACTACGGAAAAAGGAACAGCACGTCAGAAATCAGCTCAATGTAACTGAAGAATCCATAGACTCTAACCACTTCTGGGAAAATTGGAAATTACTGAACAAAGAACACAAATCTCCAAAACGGAGATGTATGGGTAAACCACTTCTCCCATCGTTTTGGCCCTATAACAAATAACAGCAAAAACATATACATGATCAAATACAAATCTTAGAATCAATATTAAAAACACCCAGAACCCACTGGATTCTCCAATTACATTGAATGAACTACAGGACAAAATACAAACCCTCCAACCCAAAAAGGCCTGTGGTGTTGATGGTATCCTCAATAAAATGATAAAATATACAAACAACAAATTCCAATTGGCTATATTTAAACATCATCCTTAGTTCTGGCATCTTCCCCAATATTTGGACCCAAGGACTGATCACCCCAATTGTCACGTTCGACGTAGGAAGGAGACCAAAGCGCAGCGTGATGTGAATACATCTTCTTTTATTACAAAAAAGAACACTTAACCAACTAAAACAAAACGTCCGTGAACGCTAAATGACACGAGTGCAGACATGCAACATCACCTAGACAATAACCCACAAACCAAACTGGAAAATGGCAACCTAAATAGGATCCCCAATCAGAGACAACGACAGCTGCCTCTGATTGGGAACCAATCCAGGCCACCATAGACCTACATAATGCCTAGACTACACACACACACCTAGACATACCAAAACCCTAGACAAGACAAAAACACACATACCACCCTCGTCACACCCTGACCTAACCAAAATAATAAAGAAAACAAAGATAACTAAGGTCAGGGCGTGACACCAATCCACAAAAGTGGAGATTTGACCCCAATAACTACCGTGGGATACAGTGGGGCAAAAAAGTATTTAGTCAGCCACCAATTGTGCAAGTTCTCCCACTTAAAAAGATGAGAGAGGCCTGTAATTTTCATCATAGGTACACTTCAACTATGACAGACAAAATGAGAAAAGAAATCCAGAAAATCACATTGTAGGATTTTTAATGAATTTATTTGCAAATTATGGTGGAAAATAAGTATTTGGTCACCTACAAACAAGCAAGATTTCTGGCTCTCACAGACCTGTAACTTCTTCTTTAAGAGGCTCCTCTGTCCTCCACTCGTTACCTGTATTAATGACACCTGTCCACAACCTCAAACAGTCACACTCCAAACTCCACTATGGCCAAGACCAAAGAGCTGTCAAAGGACACCAGAAACAAAATTGTAGACCTGCACCAGGCTGGGAAGACTGAATCTGCAATAGGTAAGCAGCTTGAGAGAGAGAGAGAGAGAAAGAGAGAGAGAGAGAGAGAGAGAGAGAGAGCAAGAGAAAGAGAAAGAGAAAGAGAAAGAGAAAGAAAGAGAATGAGGGAGGGAGAGTGGAGGAAGGTACAGAGAAAGAGAGAGGGAGAAAGAGAGAAACGGGAGGAAACATCACGTGACAAGATCTCTTTCCCTCCAGTCAGCCAACTAGGCGGTTTCCCTAGGGAGAGTTTCTGTAGTGAATGTAGACTAGAGCTGTGGCTGCAGGGAACAGAACAGTTTCTCTCTTTTCCTCTCTCCATCTCTCTCCTTCCATTTCTCTCTCTCCCTCTATCTCTTTCTCTTACTCCCTCTCCCTCTCCCTCTCTCTCTCCCTCCATCTTTCTCATTTGGTCTCGCTCTCTCTCAATTTAATTCAAAGGGCTTTATTGGCATGGGAAACATAGGTTTACATTGCCAAAGCAAGTGAAATAGATGATAAACAAATGTGAAATAAACAACAAAAAATGAACAGTAACATTACACTCACAAACATTTTAAAGAAATTGAGACATTTCAAATATAATATCATGGCTATGTACTGTCACGACGTGGCCCTTTAAGGTGTATATCTCTCCCACCTCAGGTTTTACAATGGTTATAAATTCCTGGTAGAAACTCTTTGTTTCCATGGAATATGGAGGGAAAGAAACCTCTGGGAGAACAAAGAGCTTATCTTGCCAAAACTCCTAATCCCCAAAATTGGAGAATTAAACAATATTTCTATGTTTGAGAACGTGGAAATTGTCCATGGGTATTTAAAGAACAATGCTGTCGAATTGGTTTTATTGTGTGACATCACGAAAGACAGTAGAACAATATATACTGTGTCTTTGGTTGTGTTCACTTCTCAATTATGGGGTTTACATCTAAATGTTGTATAAAATATATGATTGAATATGAAACTATTTGTGAGAAGATGTAATGTAATGTTGGCCTTTTAAACGAGATACTTGTTAGGATGTACGCAGAAGATTAAACTACCAACGGACATTCAAAATGTTAATATCTTTTGCTTCACGGAGACATGGCTGAATGACGACACTATCAACATACAGCTGGCTGGTTATATGCTGCACTGGCAGGATAGAACAGCGGCATCTGGTAAGACAAGGGGCGGCGGACTATGTGTTTTTGTAAATAACAGCTGGTGCACGATATCTAAGGAAGTCTCGAGCTATTGCTCACCTGAGGTAGAGTATCTCATTATAAACAGTAGACCACACTACATACCTAGAGTTTTCATCTGTATTTTTCATAGCTGTTTAAGACTAGCAATAAGACAGCATTGAATGAGCTGTATTCCGCCATAAGCAAACAAGAAAAAGCTCTCCCAGAGGCGATGCTCCTAGTAGCTGGGGACTTTAATGCAGGGAAACTTAAATCCGTTTTATCAAATTTACACCAAAAAATTAAAAAAATGAAACCCCTCATAGCCTGGTTCCTCTCTAGGTTTCTTCCTAGGTTCTGGCCTTACATGGGAGTTTTTCCAAGCCAAGGTGCTTCTACACCTACATTGCTTGCTGTTTGGGGTTTTGGGCTGGGTTTCTGTACAGCACTTTGAGATATCAGCTGATGTAAGAAGGGTTTTATAAATACATTTGATTTGAAGGCCCAAAAATTGTCAAAGACTCCAGCCATCCTAGTCATAGACTGTTCTCTCTGCTACCGCATGGCAAGCTGTACCAGAGCACCAAGTCTAGTCCAAGAGGCTTCTAAACAGCTTCTACCCCCAAGCTATAAGACTCCTGAACACCTAATCAAATGGCTACCCAGGCTATTTGCATTGCCCCTCCCCCCTCTTTTACACTGCTGCTACTCTCTGTTGTTATCATCTATGCATAGTCACTTTAATAACTCTACCTACATGTACATCTTACCTCAACTAACCGGTGCCCCCGCGCATTGACTCTGTACTGGTACCGCCCCGTATATAGTCTCGCTATTGTTATTTTACTGCTGCTCTTTAATTACTTGATGCTTTTATTTCTTATTCTTATCTGTATTTATTTATTTTTTAAATTACCCCCTTTTTTCTCCCCAATTTTGTGGTATCCAATTGGTAGTAGTTACAGTCTTGTCTCATCGCTGCTACTCCCGTACGGTCTCGGGAGAGGCGAAGGTCAAGAGCCATGCGTCCTCCGAAACACAACCCAACCTAGCCGCACTGCTTCTTGACACAATGCACATCCAACCCGGAAGCCAGCCGCACCAATGTGTCGGACGAAACACCGTACATCTGGCGACCTGGTCAGCGTGCACTGCGCCCGGCCCGCCACAGGAGTCGCGAGTGCGTGATCAGACAAGGATATCCCTGCCGGCCAAACCCTCCCTAACCCGGACAACGCTGAGCCAATTGTGCGTCGCCCCATGGGCCTCCTGGTTGCGGACGGCAGCGACAGAGCCTGGGCTTGAACCAGTGCCTTAGACCACTGCGCCACCCGGGAGGCTATGTATTTTAGAAGTTTAAGAAATTTAAACTGCATTGTTGGTTAGTGGCTCGTAAGTAAGCATTTCACTGTAAGGTCTACACCTGTTGTATTCGGCGCATGTGACTAATACAATTTGATTTGATGTCAAGTTTTAACTAGTCAGTGGCCACGCCCACGTGAGCATAGACTTGTTCGGCGTCATGGAACGTCCCCTTCCTCCACAGAGTATAAAACCCACTTCCTACAAAATGTACATTAAGTCAGAGAACGCCGGGACGGAGTCCCCACGTTGGAATGGCTACAATTCTATAGGCCAGTAGACCAGACAGTGTACAGCGGTGGTTACACGGCTGACAAATGGTTTAAAACTACAAGACCAGATAAGCATGGAGCGGTAGCTACATGTGAAATGATTAAGAACTACAACTCTATAGGCCAAGGAGACCATACAGCGTGTAGCGTTGGCTACACGGCTAGAAATGGTTCAACTCTAAAACATTGCCACAGAAGGAGCCAATCTTAGACGAGGCCTTTTCAGTCTGCAGCTGGAAATACACGTAGTCTAGGACGAAGAATACCGACATCTGCCGAAACATCAAGGAATGCAACCAGAGACTTTTCTGTCGACTCTCTCCAGCAGCTAGACCGGCGACCACAGAGAGCGACAACAAGGTATACACTCGTATATATGTAAATTGTTATTTCTTTTCGAATGAGCGGTTGTTCATATTCAAAGTATTAGCAATTTCTATGAGTGTAGTTATCAGCTATGAGTCTCCCGCTCTTGAGCGGTCCCCACCCCTTTTCCTTTGTCTACCAAGCCATCATATCGGTTTCGTCAGCTAGGGACTTTTTCTTTGTGTCATGTAGTAACCCATGTATGAGCTAATTGTGTGTGTTTTCATGTCTTTCTGTGATTTGATTAATTAGTTAATAAATAAATAATTTAACCAATTTGTATATCGCTGATTCATGATCTAGGCTAGGGTTCTTGCAGATATCCAAGGGTTTGCAACGTTCAGTAATGATACTGATTAGGTCAAATTAATTAATAAGCGACTGTTTTGATAAGATATGAAAATATCTGAAGAGTTATGTTCGGGAAATTGACACTCTATAAACATGTTCCCGTGGTGCCCCAACTTCCTAGTTAATTAAAGTTTCAGTACATGATTAGTTTAATCTCATAATTAAATTACACATAGAGAATTGATTTGATAATATAGTCTTCACATTTAATGATCGTCAACGACACAACAGTATGGTATTGTAATGATGTGCAAATAGTTAAAGTACAAAAGGGAAAATAAATTAACATAAATATGTCTTGAACTTACAGTGGTGTTTAACCTTCACTGGTGGCCATTTTCGTGTGGCAAAAGGTCACACATTTTTCTGCTGTGATGGCACAATGGGGTATTTCACCTAACAGATATAGGAGTTAATCAAAATGTGTTTTGTTTTCAAATTCTTTGTGGGTCTATGTAATCTGAGGGAAATGTGACTCTAATGTGGTTATACATTTGGCAGGACGTTAGGAAGTGCAGCTCAGTTTCCACCACATTTTGTGGGCAGTGGACACATAGTCTGTCTTCTCTTGAGAGCCGGGTCTTCCTACGGCAGCATCTCTCAATAGCAAGGCTATGCTCACTGAGTCTGTGCATAGTCAAGGCTTTTCTTAAGTTTTGGTCAGTCACAGAGGTCAGGTATTCTGCCACTGTGTACTCTCTGTTTAGCATTCCAGTTTGCTCAGTTTTTTGGTTAATTCTTTCCAATGTGTCAAGTAATTATATTTTTGTTTTCTCATGATTTGGTTGGGTCTAATTGTGTTGCTGTTCTGGGGCTCTGTGGGGTCTGTTTGTGTTTGTGATCAGGGCTCCAGGACCAGCTTCCTCAGGGGACTCTTCTCCAGGTTCATCTCTCTGTAGGTGATGGCTTTGTTATGGAAGGTTTGGGAAATGGCTTCCTTTTAGGTGGTTGTATTTAACTATTATTTTCTGGATTTTGATAACAAGCGGGTATCGTCGTAATTCTGCTCTGCGTGTGTTATTTGGTGTTTTACGTTTGTACACAGAGGCTTTTTTTGCAGAATTCTGCATCCAGTCTCAATTTGGTCTCTCTCTCTCCCTCTCTATTTCTCTCTCCCTCTCTCTCTATTTCTCTCTGCCTCTCTTTCTCTCCCTCTCTCTCTCTGCCGCAGCAGCAGCATACCGAGCAGTGTTGTGACACAGCAGAATGATGTCACCTCCTTCAGACGTGGTCTGCCTACCTAATCACAGCCCCAAAAAATGTAAGTACTACTTTCATCCACTGGTTAGAAACATGTTTGAGTTCATGTTTTTGGCACCCCAAAAAATTTAAAGGGATGCAACTCACCAAATTAGGATGGTGTTCCTAATGTTTGGTATACTCAGTGTATGTGAATATATTTGTTCATGATTAATTTACATTCAGATAAATGTATTCCATCCTAGATAATTTATCAATAAACTTTCATGAGTGGATAGTAAAAGGAGATATCGTTGCCTGAATGTAGGGATTTCCAAAATTGCATTATCAAAAAGGGATTTGTGGAAGCAAATGTATACGAGGCCATCGTCTATCCTAAACACAAGGAATGTATACAATGTATCTACTCATTTTCAGAGCCTAATTTTTAGATGCTTCTCCACAAATGTATTTTTTTTATCTCTGTACTGTGAGGAATCTCTATTGAACAGTTCAAGTACTTTTCCATGTTCTCCTGATCACCCACAGTGCATTACTCCTCTACCAAACCACTCATGGCAGAAAACACAACGAAACAACCAAGTTCCATAGGCCTTAATTTTTCATGACTAGAACACTTGCTGCTGGCTGCCGTAGAAGTGGAACTCAGAGACCATGAGTGAAGGTAACTAGCACAGAGCCAAACGAGTGGCAGCTGTTTATTGTTAATATTCATATGACCTCTTTTAGACTTTGTTTGGAAATCCTTTTAAGCAGTACTTACGTCCTCGTTGACACAGACACACTGAAGAAAAGCCTCCTGGGCCTGACAGTCTCCAGGCTGCAGCGCAGGGTATTGTGACGACATGGGCCTGCTTTGTGTGGCCCCGGCAGGTGGGACCAACCCCCTCAGGCTGGACCCTCTGCAGGGCGAGAGGCGCCAAACTCCATCTGCTGCAACGACGACTGCAGCCGCCACAGCTAAACCTAAACCTACCGGCTGAGTGAGTTGGGGCCCCTCAATTCCCTCTGCTCCCCTCCGCTCCACAGCAACACAAAGACAGTCTGCTCATCTGTCAACCAGGGAATAGAAAGCGGCCCTGGGCCCCAATGACTCCTATTCACTCCATTGAATGCAATTATTCAAATCCTATCCCAGCTATGAATGTGCATGTGTAGACCTTTCTCTTGGGCCGGCCAAGGTGTCGGAGGTTAGAGGAGAGGAATGCTATTATAACAGGCTGTTCATGACCATATTTGTCCGTGTTGGCTGAGGCTGCCATAGTGAAACAAGAGCACAGCAAAGTTTTGGAGAGAACAGGTGTAGGGAACACCTGATATCTGTGTGGTGGTAGATATCTCTATCAGTGATCTCAGAGGGAGGGGAGAATATTCCTGAGCCAAAGGTTTGTCTGTTCTTTTTATGTTGCTATTGAAATGGTAACACTTTACTTGACAACCAGCTTCATAACATGTTAGAATTTGCTCAAATTGAGCTGTAATTTAAGATTTTTTATACAAAAAGCATTCCTTGATTCTGTCCAAAGCAATGGTATGCAAAATCAGGTAAACTTCTAAAAGCACACTTTCTTTACCCTCAATGTCAACTTGTTTTGACGTCGCATTGTTGTTTTAGCTGTATAGATGATGTGTTTTGGATGTTTTTAGTGTATTTTGAATGCTTTCAGACAATGCGATTAATCGCAATAGAAAATAAACGTTAATTTAAGTTTTAAAAAGTGAACTTGAGTTAACTGATTAACTCTGACAGCCCTTAATAACCTTGCTTTCTCACCGAAAGAAAATACATGGGTACAGCATAATCCTCCTGAACACTTCACCTCACAACAAGTGAATGTAAAATTAGCAGCGTTGGGTTTGAAATAAATATGCACAGAAGGCAGTTGAACTTAGAGGAAGCTGTGCTATTTTTAGGAGGAGATAACTGTATCTTAGAAATGTAGGCTACAACTGCAGTAAATATTTGACTATGGCACTTTGTTTCTTTCCAGAGCTTGAGCCCTAAACTACTTTACGATATACTTATTGTGTATGGGCTGCTGGAGCCCTAAACTACTTTACGATATACTTATTGTGTATGGGCTGAATCCTAACTTGAGAGATGCACTCCAGGATCTTAAGCACAACAAATTCGTAACATATAGTACGATTTCGATACGTAACATATAAAAAAAAAGATTTTGCAGGACGTAACATATCATACGAAATGGATGATGTAGTACAACATTTGATTACATAGTACACAAAAAACGTGGACCACTTTTGGCTCATGAGCAACACTTTCGAAACTATTGGCTGAAATTCTACAAAAGTTTGAGAGAACATCTCTGAATTTTTCACATGCATTAATTTGTAAAAAGAAAAAAATTATACATGAGGAAAATATCTATTACTTAATTTCAGCCTCTCTCTTTGCTTTACATTTAGACAAACATATGGCTTTCTTTACATATAGGCAAAACAGAAGAAGATATCCTTTGTTGGTACAGGATCTGTGACATAACTGTATACACAGTTGTCCAAACTGGAGGGAAAACCCTAGTCCTGGCCCAGACGGAGTATCCTGATCCTGAATTACAGGCCTGACCTGTCAGCTCAAAAGATTCACCATCCCATAGGGGACATGATTTATGTAGAAAACAGCTGATGGCAGCATAGTACTTCTTACTCTCTTAGCTGTATCCTGCTGCCTCCCCCTAGCACAGGACATGCCTAGACATCCTCTTTTTGAGACTGAATTAGGGAAGGCTTTACATTAGAACATTGCTATATTTTCTTGGTCCTAGCACAATTCTGAACAAAGAGCCATTTGGGAGTCAAACTAACATCTCTTTTAGATTAACAGAGCCAAATGATCTGGCTCACTGAAAAGCCTCGGAATCCCCATCACTACTTGGCTATATCCTGCTTCCCCGACATGTCCTGACGCATCCATCCTCTTTTTGGACAGAAATAGGGACTCTGATACAGCCTAAGTAGTGGTAGCAGTGATGGTAGTAGTTGAGGGGGGTGGGGTTTGGGACAGAGGGGTCTTTCTTTCAGCTAGAGGATCTTTGACCTTTGACCTACTCCACCCCCTACCCCTGACAGCTGTCACAAGGGCCCGTCCAGAATTGGCCCCATCTGCTGCCTGCTTCCGAGGGGTCAGGTAAAGCTGACGGGGTGTTTGGAAGTGCTTTTCAGTTCATTAATCTTCAGAAGGGAGTTGTAGCCTCTGTATCAGAAGCACACTTCTCCAGACACGGGTTGTTTTAGTTTAGACCCACACCCCTGGCCCTGGCAGACTTCTTTCCAGCCGCTTACAATACCAGGGATATCTGCATATTCATTACTCTGACGTTGCTATATTACTTCCATCCCAAATGGCACCCTAGCACCCTACCCTTTTGACTAGTGCACTACTTTTGACCCTAGTGCACTACTTTTGACCCTAGTGCACTACTTTTGACCCTAGTGCACTACTTTTGACCCTAGGGCACTACTTTTGACCCTAGGGCACTAAAAGCACTAAATAGGGAATAGGGTGTCATTGGGATCCATACTATATCTGAGTCCTCTGGTATTGTTTAATTCAACACCAGTTTAAATCTGTTAACTCAATATAAAGACACTACCGGGACATCAAAAGAGTCTCTCCACTAATCTTAACTCCTCTGAAGTTCATGGTCTATCTTCTCATCTCATAAATTCCTGTGCTTGTCTCCAGCATCTCTTCTCCCTGACAGTCAGTTTATTAGGGAAATTTCCCCTTATGCATTCTCTGCTACATAAAAGATGTCCAAACATTCTTTACAGATTATATAAATTATGTGTTCAGATTTAAGCCTAAATATGCTTTGTGCTCTTTCCAAGGTATGGAACTTGGAAGTATAAACCAATAACCCGTTACCACGCAGGAACTAATTTACGACTGAAGACAAACTCCAGCCAATATATAAACATTAAATAAAGGGGTTCTCAGACAATTCTTACAATTAGCTCTAAAAATCCTCTTGAATTCTCTCCATTTCCAAGAGCTGGGCTATTTGGAAAGCTACATTCCAGTGAAGTAACATGCAGTAAATGTATTCAGTATTTGGTGGTAATTGTGACTATTATGATGTTATGTAATGAGTTTAAATGCCACGACAATCAATTGTTTGTGGTAAATCCATTATAATTAATAATGGTCAGGCTGTCATAACAGTGCTGATAAATACTCTATCATATACATGTTAATCAAATGATATAATCCCAAGGGATTAAATTATCATATCTCCATGTATGATCCTCAGATTATTCATGTTTTATTATCATCCCCTTATTTGAAAACATGGAATCTTTATAATGTCATTGTATAAAGCACATGGTGAGTGAATTAATTCTCTCCTACTACAGTAGGCTAGCTATGCACTATGGCCTGTTAAGCAAGATGTGCAACATGTGTTGGCGGGTTGCGAGGCAACCATACACATCATTGGATGCAACACCACATATGTGCTGCAGTCTAGCAATCATCAAAACAGGAAACAATGCATGTCTGTCTGAGTAATACGTCTTTGTGCTCAGCAGCACACCAAAGGCACCTGACTGAGAATCAGGAAGTGATTTATTGTGGTTTTACAGTGGGTGGGAGGTGTTCAAAGATGTGAGGGAACTTTCCCAGAGGGAGGGTGGTATGGAAGGAGGGAGGGAGGAGAGAGTGAAGCAACTGCTGGTGATTGTGAAATGTGATGACGTCATCATGTGTCATCATGGGTTTGATTATTGGATTGCAGAAGGAAAGTGAGATAGGAAATCCCAGTACCTCCCACCTCAAAATGACAGGCAGACACATGTGAGTGGTGGTGGTGGAGAGTAGCAATTGCCATGGAAACAAGCAGGGACTATAGTTGTCATGTGCCCTTTCTCCCTCTCTATAGCTGTGCTTCCTCACTATCACGGTTTCTCCGTATTTCTTCTCTGTTCCTCTCTCTCACACACATACATGCACGCATGCCCACACATATGCACACACACTCCTTATCTCATTCCCCTTCAACTAGTGTATGTTTTTTTATGTTGTCTGGAGTGGAGGAGAAGTAAAATACTTATATTTGTCTGACTCTCATTGGTCTATTTGCTATGTTGTATATCATGTAAAATAATAATAAAATAAATTCATCTTTTTTGTATCTCATGTCTGTGAAGGCATGTAAACTCTGTAAATGTTTAGCAGAAAAACAAAGGATTTGTAAATGTCTGTTAGTAACATCATTCTCTATAATACAGTCCCCGTCAGTTCCACTCCCAGACTACAGTCATAGGAGAACCGGAATATTCTAATCACTAGAGTTGAGTCTATCAGCTCTGTAAAGTAACAGTCTTTAAACAAAGGCTGATTCTGTCGCATGCTGTGACCTTCAACATATCCTGTCATTACAGCATACATAGCTTCTGATGCATATTATTGTTTTGTTTATAAAAAATAAAAATAAATTATTAGCATTGGATCCTAAAACAGAAATAACCTTCACACAATGTGTGATATAACAGAATTGACGTCATGACAAGTCTACAGAAAGATTTCATCTCATTCTACAAAGTGTTTCAATATCTTTGTGGTGGAACCCATCAGAAGTGATTTTCAAGCTCTAACTGCTTTTTTCAAGATAAGCCATCGGCACAGCTTGCAGGTCTGGTCAGTCTTTTAAAGGAATGCACAATTTATTTGTTCTCCTGATTCCTGGCCTCTAAGACAAACCAACTGCGTAGTGCTTTGTAGATGTTGGTTCTAACCGAATTAGAAAGCGTGCAGATGGTCAGAATGATATGAAAAAATAAGATCATAGGCCAAAGTCAACTAGATTAGAAGGGCCACAAAATGCCTGCCTGCCGGCCACCCTCTAGACTGATCTGGTAGCACCTTTATCGCAGGCTAACAGATGTCAATCACCCCTCAGCTCCCCTATCCTCTTCCACTCGACTCCACTGTGTCTTCACAGCTGCAGTAAAGGAATGGATGAATTCGCTTTTTGAATAAACAAGATTTTTTCCTCAGACTGCCTAAATGGAACAAAAACATATTGCAACTTTGTCCAAAATATTTATCCCACAGGCTATAACTTCCCTGTAAACAAATGACTCTCTTTAGAGACTATCATGGCCAGTGCAGGGGATACATTCAGTATAGGAAATGATGGAGGAAGCATAATGCAAAAATAACACTGGTGTCAATAGCACTTTCAGAGTAAATTGTCCTGCTAGACTGGGGTTGTTTTACGGACTCCAAAAGTACCTCCATTCGACATTATTGTTATTGTGTCAAGAGATGGTATAATAGATAATATTCAACAAACTATTAAACAAACTATCAGTATATTCTGAATTCATTCACTAGATTTTTTGAGTGATCGTGGACAGTTTCACTGCAGTCTGGATTGGTAAAATAAGGGTATTTTGTGATTGACAGAGATCCCTTACGGTTAATTGTTGCTGTATCAGGATGGCAGCACACAGCCTAAAAGAGCTAGCAGCCAAGAGTTGACTGTACTGACTGGCAGCATGACAGGGCTGAGAAGACAAGAGTTCTGGCAGCCAACAAAGTGAGAGACAAAAAAAATCTCCCTTTAGATCAGAAGTAGTCCTTTGACATTAGAGTACTTTGTGTACATCAGTGTCAAAGAAAATCAGTGCCAATTAAATCTAATTCTAATTCCAGGTTGTAACTCAACAAAATGTGAAAAAGTGCAAGGGGCTGACTCAAAGACGGTACAGAATGAAGATCCAGGCTGTATCACATCCGGCCATGATTGGGAGTCCCATAGGACGGTGCACAATTGGCCCAGCGTCGTCCGGGTTTGGCCGGGGTAGGCTGTCATTGTAAATAAGAATTTGTTCTTAAGTGACTTGCCTAGTTAAATAAAGGTTAAATAAAATAAAACTGCTTCTCCCATAGAAATTCCTGTTCACACTTGTTGGTGATGTCATGGCGACGTTGGCTAGCTAAGCTCATGCGTAGAAACACGTCATCGGGTCTAACAGTCGTCTCACGCCGAACTGGGCATGTGCAGGCTGTCAAATCAAAGGCACTCCTCCAATATAAAGTTGTTTGTGACAAAAATGAAAACGTGTCACTTTGTCACTTTGAATCTACATTATGCTTGAATCTACATTATGCCTTTAGATGTTGAGGAAATGAACAACTGAGGAAACATTTTTCCCTTCTCTCATTGACTTCTCAAACCACAAACGCCGGCCAGGTCTGCTTGGTCTGTTTTGCAACCGTTCCCGGAAATCTTGTGAAGTTGCACCTCTGGGTTTAGAAACTGTTGCTGAAGACTTAAAGGTGCAATACGCAGAAACCGGAATTTCCTGGTTGCTAGAATTCTAATAGTTTGTCTAATTTAAGAACAGGAAGCATATAAATAGCGCACATAGAACAGATCTACCGCTTCTTAGACTTGCTTTCAATGAGAATGACAGATATATAACTCAAATTTCTATGTGACTTTTGTCAGGTCGTCCAAAAAGTTACATATTGCAGCTTTAAAGTCATGTTACATAGGTTTTGTATAATTTCAGCCAGTAGTTTTGAAAGTAGTGCACCTGAGCCAAAACTGGTCACAGAATTTTGTGCACAATAATGTGTACTACGTCATGCATTTTGTATGATATGTTAAGGCCTGCAATTCGTATGATACACTACAGTGGCTTGCGAAAGTATTCACCCCCCTATTTTGTTGCCCTACAACCTGGAATTAAAATAGATTTTTGGGGGGTTTGTATCATTTGATTTACACAACATGCCTACCAATTTGAAGATGCAAAATATTTTTTTATTGTGAAACAAACAAGAAATAAGACAAAAAACTGAAAACATAACTATTCACCCCCCCAAAGTCAATTCTTTGTAGAGCCACCTGTTGCAGCAATTACAGCTGCAAGTCTCTTGGGCTATGTCTCTATAAGCTTGGCACATCTAGCCACTGGGATTTTGCCCATTCTTCAAGGCAAAACTGCTCCAGCTCCTTCAAGTTGGATGGGTTCCGCTGGTGTACAGCAATCTTTAAGTCATACCACAGATTGTCAATTGGATTGAGGTCTGGGCTTTGACTACGCCATTCCAAGACATGTAAATGTTCCCCCTTAAACCACTTGAGTGTTGCTTTAGCAGTATGCTTAGTGTCATTGTCCTGTTGGAAGGTGAACTTGTGTCCCAGTCTTAAATCTCTGGAAGATCGAAACAGGTTTCCCTCAAGAATTTCCCTGTATTTAGAGCCATCCATCATTCCTTCAATTCTGACCAGTTTCCCAGTCCCTGCAAATGAAAAACATCCCCACAGCATGATGCTGCCACCACCATGCTTCACTGTGGAGATGGTGTTCTTGAGGTGATGAGAGATGTTGGATTTGCACCAGACATAGCGTTTTCCTTGATGGCCAAAAAGCTAGTCTCATCTGACCAGAGTACTTGATGGCCAAAAAGCTAGTCTCATCTGACCAGAGTACCTTCTTCCATATGTTTGGGGAGTCTCCCACATGTTTGCTTATTTTTTCTTTAAGCATTGGCTTTTTTTCTGGCCCCTCTTCCGTAAAGCCCAGCTCTGTGGAGTGTACGGCTTAAAGTGGTCCTATGGACAGAAACTCCAATCTCCGTTGTGGCGCTTTGCAGCTCCTTCAGGGTTATCTTTGGTCTCTTTGTTGCCTCTCTGATTAATGCCCTCCTTGCCTGGTCCGTGAGTTTTGGTGGGCGGCCCTCTCTTGGCAGGTTTGTTGTGGTGCCATATTCTTTCCATTTTTTAATAATGGATTTAATCGTGCTCCGTGGGATGTTCAAAGTTTAGGATATTTTTTTATAACCCAACCCTGATCTGTACTTATCCACAACTTTGTCCCTGACCTGTTTGGAGAGCTCCTTGGTCTTCATGGTGCTGCTTGCTTGGTGGTGCCCCTTACTTAGTGGTGTTGCAGACTCTGGGGCCTTTCAGAACAGGTGTATATATACTGACATCATGGGACAGATCATGTGACACTTAGATTGCACATAGGTGGACTTTATTTAGCTAATTATGTGACTTCTGAAGGTAATTGGTTTCTTATTTAGGGGCTTCATAGCAAAGGGGGCGAATACATATGCACACACCAGTTTTCCGGTTTAAATTTTTTGGAATTGTTTTTAACGCAATTTTTTTCATTTCACTTCACCAATTTGGACTATTTTGTGTATGTCCATTACATGAAATAAAAATAAAAATAAATTTAAATTACAGGTTGTAATGCAACAAAATAGGAAAAATGCCATGTGGGATGAATACTTTAGCAAGGCACAGAATATATACAAAAGTACCCCTTCAAATGAGTGGATTTGGCTATTTCAGCCAAACCGTTGCTAACAGGTGTATAAAATCGAGCACACAGCCATGCAATCTCCATAGACAAATATCAGCAGTGGAATGCCCTTACTGAAGAGCTCAAAGACTTTTAACGTGGCACCATTCCAACAAGTCAGTTTGTCAAATTTCTGTCCTGCTAAGGTTGCCCCGGTCAACTGTAAGTGCTGTTATTGTGAAGTGAAAACGTCTTGGAGCAACAACAGCTCAGCCATGAACTGGTAGGCCACACAAGCTCACAGAACGGGACCGCAGAGTGCTCAACTTTGTAAGGCGTAAAAATCGTCTGTCCTCGGTTGCAACACTCACTGCCAAGTTCCAAACTACCTCTGGAAGCAACATCAGCACAATAACTGTTCATCGGGAGCATGACAATACCCCTGTGCACAAAGAAAGGTCCATACAGAAATGGTTTGTCGAGATCAGCGTGGAAGAACATGACCTCACTAATGCTCTTGTGGCTGAATGGAAGCAAGTCCCTGTAGCAATGTTCCAACATCTAGTGGAAAGCCTTCCCAGAAGAGTAGAGACTGTTATAGCAGAAAAGGGGCGACCAACTCCATATTAATACCCATAATTTTGGAATGAGATATTCGACGAGCAGGTGACCACATACATTTGGTCATGTAGTGTATGTTACGAATTCCAATTTGTAAGTGCTTAAGATCCCGGACTGCATCTTTGAGATACCTACTGTAGAGAGAGAAGACATGGTACGCAAAGCACAAATATCTCTATTTCTCCTTTACTTTACAGTCATTTAGTGTTAACGTGTCCAAGCTCGCAGATTTTAGATGTTGTAACTTGTAATTACATAAAGCAACTTCAACATCAGCCATTCTGGGCTGAGCTGGAAATACAACCTCACAAATAGAAAAGGGTGAATTGCACTGGACAGTAACTGTCTCTGTTAACCAGTGCTGTAAGTATCAAAGACATGGCATTAGGGCAGGAGGACTCTGTCTCATACATACATGTAACTCTGTTCAAGTTGCATTGAGTACTTAATGCTTTTGCAACAAGCAGCTTAACCAAAGTTTCTGCTCACAACAACTGAGTTTCTTAGAACTATACAGCCAACTGTTGAGCTGTTGAAGTTCCAATAATCTTGCTTAGTACACTGTTTTACTACATATCATTACATGATATGTGTGCAAGGTTAGTACGTGTCATGGCACCTATAATTTCATGTTCACCTGGATCATAATGAGCCACCTGCCTCACACTGACGTCCAGGGTTAATTTCTCATGCAGTATTATTTGATCTAGAGGACACACACACACTCACCCACACACAGACACAGACACCATCCCCAACTAGTCCAGCCCAGTCCAGTCCTCCGGCTCTTAGCTGCTAGGCTGATAGGACAGGAGAGGAGAAGCCAGCCGGGTGTTGGAACACACCCTACTAATAGAGTGATCAATCTGCCCAGACTGCAGCTGGATTGCGGCAGTGCCAACCTTAGGGAGAGTCATCAAGCCACTACTGCAATCAGACAGAACCAACATGAAACCTTACACTAACCAGGCAGAAGCTCTCAAGGCTATTGGACCACATTCGCTTGGAGAGGAAGACAAACAAGACTTTCTCTCTTTCAGCAGTTTCGACTGCTACCAATCAACAGCAGTGATATTTGTCTGCACTGTTGCTCACCCCTAATGCATGCACGATTGCAAATGTATATATACTGTAAATCTATACAGTCTCTCCCTTTCAAGGTCCAAACATACCAAGACAGTCGTGAAGAGGGCACAACAAAACCTTTGTTTTGCATGGGCCCCCAGATCCTCAAAAGGTTCTACAGCTGCACCATCGAGAGCATCCTAACCAGTTGCATCACCGCCTGGTATGGCCACTGCTCGGCATCTGACCGTAAGGCGCTACAGAGGGTAGTGCGAACGACCCAGTACATCACTGGGGCCAAGCTTCCTGCCATCCAGGACCTATATAATAGGCGGTGTCAGAGGAAAGCCCAAAAAATGGTCAGAGACTCCAGTAACCCAAGTTATAGACTGTTTTCTCTACTACCGCACGGCAAACGGTACTGGAGCGCCAAGTCTAGGACCAAAAGGCTCCTCAACAGCTTCACCCCCAAGCCATTAGACTGCTGAACAATTMMCCCCCMCMCCCMCCTCTYRTACACTGCTGCTACTCGCTGTTTGTTTGTTACCTATGCATRGTCACTTCGCCCCCACCTACATGTACAGATTACATCAACTAGCCTGTACCCCCACACACTGACTCGGTACCGGTGCCCCCTGTATATACCCCCACACACTGACTCGGTACCGGTGCCCCCTGTATATAGCCTCGTTATTGTTATTCTTATTGTTAATATTATTAGACATTTTTATTATAGCCTACTTGGTAAATATTTTCTTCTTCTTGAACTGCACTGTTGGGTAAGGGCTTGTAAGTAAGCATTTCACGGTAAAATCTACACTTGTTGTATTCAGCACGTGGCAAATAAAGTTTGATTTGATATATGTCAACAAAGCCTAGTTAGAATTCAGAAACAGTGTCAGAAACTGCATCTTGAATGCACTGAGTATTTGTTATATAGTCTTGTTTACTTTGAAGGTCATCTGTACACTCCACTCGGTCTGCCGTCCACAATGTTGTTTTCTCCTTTATGAGTGTTATGAGAGGTCTCAGTGAGGTATGCCCCAGCTTGCTGTTGATTTCTGTGGTCAGTCAATGACACACAGGTTGTTGTTGCACATCCAGAGCATCACTAGCCCCTGCAGACAGGCACACCTGTGATTAAACCAATGTCGTTTTCCACCCACTTTAATTTCCATCTATGTACATGGGTTATGTCTGAAGAAGAAGTACAAATCGTACAGGTCTACAGGTCTTGCAGTGAACCTTTTAGCTTTTCATGACACATTTGTGCAGGGCCGTGGACAGACCTTGAATTCATATTTTTTACTTCTCCTGTAGCCAAATTCCAACAAGTCAGTTTGTCAAATTTCTGCCCTGCTGGAGCTGCCCCTGTCAACTGTAAGTGCTGTTATTGTGAAGTGGAAACGTCTAGGAGCAACAACGGCTCAGCCGCAAAGTGGTAGGCCATACAAGCTCACAGAACGGAACCGCCTAGTGCTGAAGCACGTAAAAATCGTCTGTCCTTGGTTGCAACATCAGCACAAGAACTGTTAGTCGGGAGCTTCATGAAATGGGTTTCCAAGGCAATGGGTTTCCAAGGCAATGGGTTTCCAAGGCCGAGCAGCTGTTGATCTCTGTGGTCAGTCAATAACACACAGTTTGTTGTTGCACATCCAGACATAACCCACACATAGGCCCTAATTATTTCTCAAAAACACACATCACACATTGCTAGTAGATGAATCAGCTTGTTATTTGCTGTCAAAACAAGCTAACTACCCACTGGGCACAGACGTCAGTTCAATGTCTAGTTTTGATGAACATTTGCTTGAGTTGTCAACTAATGTGAATTCAACATGAAATCAACATAAAATGTCACCATGTCATTGGATTTAGGTTAAAAGTTGGGTGAAAAAAAGACAATTTACAATGATTACTTTTTAAAAATCAAATCAGTTTTCCATGTTGATTGAACATCATCGCATAGAATTTTTGGGTTAAAATGACATGGAAACAACATTGATTGAACCAGTTTTTGCCCAGTGGGTAGTCTTTACCTGATTTGAATTTGTTCTGTTGCTGACAAACAGTCGAACTGCAACTGCCCCCTCCCCTGTCCCTGACCAAGAGATGACATGCTAGCTAGCAACTCCAAAGTACCTACCTGGTATTAATTTCAAACTCACCATCCAGCAGCGCACTGCCACTGTCGCTCCGGAGTTTGAGAAATGATCTAGTTTGATGGGCAATTTGTTACTTTTAAAGTTACAAGAAAGAAAAGAAACTCAAAATAAAAAGTAATAGTAACATTTTTTAAATAAAAAATAGCAAGCAAATGTATTAATTTTTTTCCTAAGGAGGGCAAAAAGGCAGGTGCTCCAGCACCCCTAAACCTCTGTGCACATGCCTGCATTTGTTTAGTTGCTGGCTGCTGCACCTAGACACATTGTATTTACAACTGAGACTGTGCAAGTCCCCACCTCTTGAAGTACAACAATAGAACAATGTTATACCTAAAAGTAGGCCATTGACGCAATATGGCAAAGACTGAGAAAAGAATAGCAATAACACCAAAAAAACGGTGCTTTGTGTTATTCAGAACTAGGTACAGTAGGATGTACCCTTGGAGCTTTATGGCGGGGCAAATTCAACTCCACTCTCTCTACATACTTGACTGTGGTGCCTCAGTATTAGAGTGGTGTGTGATGAGTATACACCCTTGTGTGTGTCAGTGTGTGCATGCGCGTACACCCTCATACTGTAACTGTACACACAACCCCCACATCACATCTCAGAATCTGCCGAATCACATAACAGGCCAGACTGATCTCTTTGATGCCAGATCACTCGTCATCTCAAACATCATTAGTCCACAATCTCATTATGGACTGAGCCACATCAGTGCACAGCTGTCAGCTAAGTATGCCTTAAAAACCCTCCATCAATCAAACCTAAACCAATACACGTCCCCACAATGGCCTCCTTGATCTGCTCTCCACTCTCTGACAGGCCTTATTTCCCTTAGATCTTGAAACATTGTCAGATAATCTGACACTGTCATTCCCAGGAGATTAGTGGAGCGGGTCGAGAGCTTCAAGTTCCTCAGTGTCCACATCACTAAGGAATTATCATGGTCCACACACACACCAACACAGTCGTGAAGAAGTCATGACAACGCCTCTTCCCCCTCAGGAGGTTGAAAAGATTTGGCATGGGCCCTCAGATCCTCAAAAAATTCTATAGCTGCACCATAGAGAGCATCTTGACTGGCTGCATCACCGCTTGGTATGGCAACTGCTTGACATCCGACCGCAAGGCGCTACAGAGGGTAGTGTGTAGGGCCCAGTACATCCCTGTGGCCGAGCTCTCTGCCATCCAGGACCTCTATACCAGGCAGTGTCAGAGGAAGGACCTAAAAATTGTCAAAGACTCCAGCCACCCAAGACATAGACTGCTATAAGATTGCTAAATAGTTAGTTAAATAGTTAACCAATAGCTTCCTGGACTATCTTCACTGACCCTTTAGCACTAATGCTGCAGCTACTGTTTATGTTGCCTGGTCACTTTATCCCTACCTATATATGTATATATATGTGTATATAGCCAAGTTCTAGTATCGTTACTCATTCATTGTGTTATTATTTTTCTATTATTTCTATTTTTTTCTCTCTGCATTGTTGGGAAGGGCCCGTAAGTAACCATTTCCTGATAGTCTACACCTGATGTTTACGAAGCATGTGACAAATAACATTTTATTTGATTAACAGCACTCTGTAAGGCAGTGTTGTGACAGGGAGTAAATATTTCCTACTAAAACTAAGTCATCAATGTTCTGGTATTGCAGGTTAACAGACATTCCGGATAATCTGCTCCAGTTTGCTGCTATTTGAGCTCACATGTCTGCGACCCAGACGGGCCCCAAATAGAGGACAGCCTGTCTCCATTATGTTGAATATTTCTCACCTGATTTTGTCTCTGTAATATTTCTGTAAATCAGCTAGATGGATAATAACTGTATGGTACAGGATTATTGATATGCTGCTTGGGATATTTTTTTTTCAGGCAACTATTTATTGTCATGATGACACATCTGATTACTTTCTTTGTTTATTTTTTGCCACATTTTCATCCTTTCTGTTTTGGTTTCCATTACAGAGCAATATTCCTCCATGTTGGGTACATGTGGAACTGCTACACCATTCCCATGGTTCACCAAGCACCAACAATATGTCAGGAAACCTTCTACGGTTACGTGTTTAGTTCTGAGTGATTCAGCTTTGATTCAAACTCGGAGTATCTACGCCACCATAGTGTAGAACCCACCTCCTGATTAAACAACATGGAGGAAAAAGAAGGAGAGCAAGAAAGAGGGAGAGGGAGAGAGAGAAATGGAATAGAGTGGGATAAAGAGATACAGAGGGGGAGATAAAGAGACACGGATTTAGAGAGCGAGAGAGAATCTGACGTCATTTAGGGATTATGGTGCTATAACAAGCCAGAAGGTTTCTCTCATCTTAACAAGGGGGAGAAATTCTAGGGGATATGGTATTTGGGGGTTTCTATGGCCACCAGGGAGTAGAAACAGGCTAGTGGGAGAACATGATAATATATGTCTTAATTGATGTTAATTGGGGTACATTCATTGTATAGCTTTCTTATACACAGCTGGCCCCTCCCCGGGTTTTTGAGTTAAATGCTCTACAACTCAGCTTTCTTAGTGTCCAACAAGCTTTCTCTACCCTTAACCTTGTTCTGAACACCTCCAAAACAAAGGTCATCTGGTTTGGTAAGAAGAATGCCCCTATCATGTATCATTTATTATCATTTAGACAGGCCTCTGCACTTTCTGTTTCTATCGCTCTTTATTTTTCCCCTTCTGTCCATATCTCTCTCTCCAATGGCCATAATAGCTAGTGCATAGAATATTCTCTGTGTGTGAATGGCAGAAATGCAATTATGTTGAGAATGTATTTCTGATGTTACAAATAGCAGTCAATTACAGACACAGTAGCAGCTCAGTTGGAAAGTTCAGGACCATGTTCATATACTGTATTAGGAGAGAGAGAGAGAGAGAGAGGGAGAGAGAGAGAGAGAGAGAGATGACTCAGTGTATGAACCCTGTATGGTAGCCATCTTTGCCATAGCATTGGGAATGCGTCATATCCTTGCAGTTTTAACTTCTGATTACTTTACTTGTTACTGGCTTACCAACAGCAACTGTAATGTGTTTCTTTGTCAAGAGTTACAGTTGAATAGATGCCTGATGAATGATGCCTTGTGATTAGTGGTCATGTGCAGATGACCAACTCCATTCTAACCACCAACCCCTTTTCACCAGAACAAGTCTTGAGGAATTAGTGATCACTCACTTTCATTGTATGTTTCCTTCTTTCCTTAAAAATCACAATATTAAAGTACTACATTTTGTGTATGTTATATTAGTTCCATACTGAGGACTATCCAGTGTAATTAAGATTAGGGTGCTTGCTCATTTTCATGTTGCATTGAATGAGACATCCAGCTATGATTTAACAATAGTTCAGACTGGCTGGTAAAACTGTGTTTGTACAGAGCTGTCTTGTACTCACTCAGCTAGATGTGTTCAGAAGGAAATAGAAAATTCAGTAGAAGTGGTTAGCTAGTAGCTACTTTCACTCTGAAGACAACAAAAATCCCTAACTTTGTTGTGGTCGGGTATTTTGTCTTCTTGTTCTTCCGAAATTACCCATGTGGCCTTGACTGAAGCGGGGCCTAAAAAGATGAGACCATTATACTTTGGTATGACGCTGCCCTCTGCTGGAGAATAGGAAAACCTCAACACTTTTATTCTATTTCACTCTAGTAACGCTATGGTGCGTTATAGTACTTCATTGATAATTGTTACATTTGGTTTCTATCTAAATACAAAATGATTCACTCCCCCCAAAAATATGTATTGTCTTGGACTCTGACTTATTATACATATTTTCACTGATACGGTCAGAATGAAGACTTATGCCGCTTGCATGTGCTAGTCGGAAACTAGGAAACTCTGAAATGTCCGAGTTGCTAACTGGAAGTACATATACATGTGCCGTGTTCAACCAATTAGCATGTCGAACATTTCCGAGTTTCCAAGTTCCGACTGGTACGTGAACGCGGCAACAGCAATGTATGACATACTTTTCTTAAACTTTTTCAGCTCGAAACACAAATGAGAAATTGACCGTCCTCCCGTGACCCAAATCATCATTCAACGACCTAAATTAATCCTGGTAAAAAAAATAGGGATTTTTCTATCTTGTGATTGTTTATTTGTGTTTGTTTTGTTAACCTTGAAACCGAACAACTATAGCCAGTGCTTGACTTGGGCAGGAGCTCACCGGAGCTGAGTCCCCTCACCTCACATTTTCTACTGCTTGAGCTCCAGTTCCTCTTATAGAACATATGTTCAAACGTATTGTGGAGCACCTGCACCTACAGTTGAAGTCGGAATTTTACATACACTTAGGTTGGAGTCATTAAAACTCGTTTTTCAACCATTCCACACATTTCTTGTTAACAAACTATAGTTTTGGCAAGTCGGTTGGGACAAGTACTTTGTGCATGACACAAGTAATTTTTCCAACAATTGTTTACAGACAGATTATTTCACTTATAATTCACTGTATCACGATTCCAGTTGGTCAGAAGTTTACATACACTAAGTTGACTGTGCCCTTAAACAGCTTGAAAAATTCCAGAAAATGATGTCATGGCTTTAGAAGCTTCTGATAAGCTAATTGACATCATTTGAGTCAATTAGAGGTGTATCTGTGGATGTATTTAAAGGCCTACTTTCAAACTCAGTGCCTCTTTGCTTGACATCATGGGAAAATCAAAAGAAATCAGCCAAGACCTCAGACCTCTGCTACCAAATACTAATTGAGTGTATGTAAACTTTTTACCCACTGGGAATGTGATGAAAGAAATAAAAGCTGAAATGAATCATTCTCTCTAATATTATTCTGACATTTCACAGTCTTAAAATAAAGTGGTGATCCTAATTGACCTAAGGCAGGGAATTTTTACTCTGATTAAATGTCAGGAATTGTGAAAAACTGAGTTTAAATGTATTTGGATAAGGTGTATGTAAACTTCCGACTTCAACTGTAAATATAAACAGTACCGGCACCTATTTCAGTCCAAGTCAAGCATTGTGTGTAGCCAGCCTACGCTTTGTCAAAACATCTGATGGGGATTCCTTGAGTCACATGGACAACTTCTTCATTTTCATTATAAATAGGCTACCCTATCTAACAACAAGAAGAGACATCACAACTCCCCTCTTCACCACTTCTCCTTCTGAATCTTATGACTTCTATAGTCTTGTTTTCTCATTGATACATTCCCTAACAATTCAGGTTTACAGCCTATTCTTCTATAGCCCTTCAAAGCATGTTAGTCAATGTGATTTCCGACAAACGACCCACGGTTGTGGGATGCTCAGCTCATCGCTCTCACTTTGTCGCTTTCCACTAGATAGCACTACCACAAAGTGAAAATGGGCTCTAAGGTAAATATTCATGAAAACAAACATTTGCTTTTTGGTCTTAATTTAAGATTAAGGTTATAAGGTTAGCAGTGTCTGTGATGTTAAGGTTCTTGTTAAGGTTAAGTTTAAAATCACAAGAGAATTTATAGAAAAATGTGGGGTTTATGACTTTGTGGTTAGGGAACTAGTTACAACTCATTCTGTCTCGCTTCAGCAGGTTGGTTCAGCAGCAGCAAAATCTGCGGGAAGCTTCAAAGTTGCAAAGGAAATGGGGAGGGAGGGGGGAGTTTGCTTGGCCACTGCACCCAGGGTAATGATGCCACATTGTTGACCAACAAAATGTATCCATACAGCCAAATTATCATTTATAATAGATCAATAATGTATTTCCATACATATACATTAAGTATATTTCATAATATAAAAATAAAAGTTAAAAAAATAAAATAATAATGGGCTATTCCACCCTGACATAGCTCCTGTGCATTGTTTAACGTAATATGATAGCAAACCTTTTATTTCAATTAAGAGGATTTGGAGGTGCTTTCAGAGCAAAAAAATTACAAATATTAAATTTGAACAGAAAGTTCAAGTTAACTAATTTCTTTAGTAAAAAGACAGGTGCTGAGGATAATACTTCCATCGTTGTTGAAGCAGAGGACATGTAAGCCTACTGTATTTGTGTTTAGGCCGTGTATCTGATACGGTCTGGCCAAAGAGTATGGCATGTCATGGGCAGCTTATAGTAAGACATAGGGGCGCTGTTTCGCTCACTCGAATGCTTTAGATCCCTCAAACTCAACTCTGGACCTCAAAGCCAGCTCCACTGCATTTTTTCATTGTTCGCTTCTAATCAGGGATTGATTTAGACCTGGGACAACAGGTGAGTGCAATTAATTATCAGGTTGTATACCCCTGCTTTAGATAGTTTCAGCCACTTGTGAATTGAAGGAATGTTGGCTGGTGCACAGTGCACTGTTCGGATGATGGAATTATTTTGGGATGAACGGTGCAGAGGTAACCTACTTTTTGAAGAGATTTGTTTGACAATTGGATGAAAAATCATGACTGGTTGTGTTCATGGCACATTAAAAGCTAATACATTTTTACAGTTAAGTTAGCAAAAATATTGTGCTTGCATGGGGGCGGCTCAGACTGGCCTCTGCCTGGGGCCTCCAAATCACTAAGTCCGCCCCTGATTACAGGTTGATGTAACTGGATGTCAGCCTTCATGGTCAGACTAGAATAGATGGAAGGCATTCAACTGAGTGAGACACTGAGGATTTCCTCATTACTGAGAAATACCCTGGTCATCTGACTTGTTATGGCAACCACAGGGGGGACAACACACTAACAAACACACTAGCCACTCAGTCAGTCAGTCAGAGTCCATGTGAGGCAATGCACATGATGAAACCATACCAGCTGATGGTCAGCAGGAAAGTCCTGAGGTATGCCTGTCAGCTGTCTTGAACTATAGTTGTCAATGAGCAACGTATCTGACCACTGCTGATTCCACCATTTCTCTCATTGTACATTATGTGATTTCACAGGCCTTTCTATATTCCACATTGAGGTGGGGTTGGCGGGGGGTGGAGCATCGCAAGTTTAAGACCATGTTTAGCCATTGTTCTCTCTCTTACGTCTGGTCTTAACAAGAGATGGTCATGGTCTTAACAAGAGATGGTCACGGTTGTTTTATACGGGTATCCTTGATTTATTTGGCGTGGGCTACGGCCAAACAGTAGCCTCTGTTGGGTTAAAAAAAACGGGAATTTGTAAACTTAATCCTCTGTCTGGACAATTGTTCCTTTATGATCTAGCCAGATCATTACAATATTATTCATCTTTATCTGTGTTGAAGTCAGCTTGTTGGGGCTGATATACAGAGAAACATTGACCTCTGGTGGAGGAGAAGTGATACATCACCTTGGATCAAAACTACATTTCTCCATGAGCTCCTTATCGCCATCAGGTGGCGTTGAACATTCACAGCATGTCAATTTTTGGGGGAGAACTACAGGGCTGAGCATGAGGCTCAGGCCAAAGACTAGTCAGCGGATATAGAGCACAATCCTTTACCACAAGTGGTTTCTTGCAACGAGATGAGATTCAGCTGTATGAAGATGTAAGTTAGATGGAATTATAAAGACAATTACAGCTAACTTTATTTAGGGGTTACTTATTTCCCATAGTTGTGTAAAAAAATTGTGTGTGTTTCTGTTTATGCATGTACTTGTGTGTTGGTACAGGTTACAGACATTTTTTGGCATCTGTGTATGTGTGTGGTAACACAATCTTCACCAGTGTGTGTCTGGTACTGATAAATGTGTTTTGCATCCCTTTTAGCCATGGCTCCTGAGATAAAGCGTGCGTGCCTTTGTCTGTTTCCCTCCAAGTGTGCTGTGCTGTGCGCTAGCTATCTGTGTGTTCCTGTGGGCGTGTGTGTTTTGTGTTCTCCCTCCCCCCTTCCTCTGAGCGGCTGACTGACAGTGATCCCGGCTGACTGAATAGAGCTCTTATGAGCTTGCATTCTTCCATCTTTCAATGGAATGTTTACAGAGTGGTTTACAAGCCCACCGATCCCTGCTCTCTCCCCCAGTCCTAAGCCTCTTGTGCCAATGTCTTATTATACCATTTGTGGAATGTTTTAGTGGCTGCAATACACTGCAGCCAGTGGCTCAAATGGACTATTGGAGGTCTTGCTGCTTTGGAGAAGATGAGATCAGGGCGAAAACAGAAACATTGCAACCCCCAACTGGGCAAACATGGCCCCGTCATCTCCTGCCTGTGTGGGTGGATGTCACCTAAAACGCAGCCACACACAAATTCACACACGCACGTACAAATATATTTCAATCAAATTAATTAAACCAAATGACATGGTTTTGTCATTGCGTTACCCTAATTATGTATTGTATTTAAGAAATTGATTTGTGTTTATAGATTTTGATTTATTGATTGAAGACTGTTTTCATAGGTCAATGGAATGTTTTCTTAGGTCATTGTCTATGCCAGTTCTCCAAGCTGTCTCTCTCTACACTACAAATGTTATTTTAGAATGGATTCAAAGCTGCCTTGTCAATCATTAGGGATATTAGATATTAGTTTCTTTGACTGAAGCCCACCCTCCACGGTGCTGCTCCATTTAGCCCGAGTGCCAACCTGTTGGATTACTGCCTGCTGGCTACATTTGTCTGGGTCAGAGACGGTGTAACCGTAACCCCTACAGACTGGCACAGTGGCACCTCAGGCTCGGGATGCATCCTAAATGGCAACCTCTTCCCTATATTGTAAAGGGTTCTGGTCATAAGCAGTGCACTATATAGGGAATAGTGTGCCATTTGAGATGCAGATGAGCACAACCCTGTCTCATTGTTGAGAGGTGTTGAGGAATCCAGACGGTATAATAAAACATACAAAAAGTCAAGTGTGGGCTTGCAACATGCCCATTTCTGACACCCAACCTCTTTCCACTATACCTCATTATTGTACCCATCGATTCAGATATACTGAAAAAAGTATATTCAGAATATATTTTGTGTTGCATAAATAAACCTGTGACAGCCCAGTCCTTGAGCTTGATTCTAATTGGATTGAGTTCCATCAATTCTATTGGGCAGTGCACATTGAGACAAATACTATTAACAAGATTGCAAGTGAATGACACAGTTCTTGCACAATCTAAATACTTTGCTTACACCCCTCAAATGGTGTTGTGTCCCCACAAAACATTTTGCTAAGCCCGTGCAAGAGGTGCAGCGCCACCACCCACCCCCTCCTAACCCTTCTGACTCTTAATGTGCCCACAAATACTTTCTAGCGCCAAACGCCCCTTTCTGTTTTGGTGGGGTTAAAGATAAGCACAGATATCAGAGACTTTCATTGGAACACACAAAAAAACAGGATAAAACACACACACAGGGATGTGGGCACTATGAGAAGCTAAATTAAAACATCTTGAAGTCATGACATGGCCACTTTTGTCTTCTATTGCAACGGAGTTGAAGAAAAAAAAATAGACACCACCCCTTGCCAAAAACAGACCTATCAGGCATGGAGATTGATATCAGGGGGTCTGTTTTGAAAACTGTTCCCCCACCACCCCCCTCCCACCCCCTGGGAAAACAGCGACAACAAATTAGCCTTCTTTTATGCCCAGGCCCAGGGACGACACTTGGACAGCCATGAGATTGTCCGCCCGGGTTCCCATGAACCTCACTAACCTTCCCTTTCAGCTAAGAAGGAAGCAGCCATTGTGCCAGCACCTGTTTCTGTGGAAATTGGTAAAATGATGGCTTTGTTAGGCATCGCCCAGGCAACCAGGAGAAAAGGGACATATTGGGGGATGGGGGCAGGGGTTTGACAAGGAGGGTCCAAACATGAGCGGAGATAAGGAGAAGACTTTTCTGGAGAGCAGGAGATGCATTCCATCTCCCTGATCGTGGTGTGACAGAGAGAGGGTTCCAATCATGGGTCTAACCAGGGGTTTTCAGACTGCACTTGCCTGGCTGGCCACACTCAGAGTCCGACCATGCCTTCTTCCACTGATATGTCCTGTTTGACATTGTGTTAGTGAGCTGGTTGGGCCGGTTGAATGGCTGAAAGGAAGAGAGAGGAGGGATGAGGTCATTCACATCATGTCCCTGAAATATTCCTTCCCAGTCATAAACAGCAGTTAAGTTTCAACAGGAGGATTTCTGTTATTGTAGGACAGTGTACTAGACAGTGTACCTGTTGACAACATTGGTCAATTTTAGGGGAAAATATGAAAAGTGTGATTTACACATTTAACCCCCCAAAAAAATATATATATAAAAATAAGAAAAGTAAACATTCTTAGAGGAAAATATAGTAATAATATATATCTAATATACTGTATGTATATATATATATATATTTCTAAAGACAATATTTTTTTGTAAAACTTTTGGTGAAAAATAAATGAATTAAAAGACATGTATAATCCCCAGTTACATGCTAAATTGCCCTCCCTTGTTTCCCCAGCAGATTTCCAGGAACAATCTTGTACCATGGACGGGCAATTTCCACAAAGAGATCTTACTTGACTTTACCACCAGATGGTGGTCATTCCTTAGTACTACAGGTAAAGTCAAAACATTTGGAGGGGACATGTTAATGAGCTGAATGCAATGATGTGTATAAACCCTGGATAGCGGATTCTTTGTAATGAGAGGCTTTGAAGCCGCTTGCTGCCATACTGGTACTCCTCAGAAGGAGCAGTCCTCCATGGGAAGGAATGGAATTGGTATTTCAATAAAATTATTCAAGGACAAAATTACATTACACTGCATGTAGTAGTGGGGACATAAGTAATCTCAACAAAAAAACACTTTAATTAATATTTTTTTATATGTATTTTTATGTTTTATTTTAATATATAGTTACATCATATATTTTAAAAGATTGAATTAAGGTGTCTGTAATTTAATATACTGGGCAAAAACGAATGTAGACATTTTTATAATTTCCCAAATCTTTTTTACAATGGAGGAGTACCAAAATGGCTGTGCCGTGGCTTCAATACAGCGCCCCCTGTTTGTCATCCAGGATTTATACACATCGTTGGTTGAATGTCTCTAGCTACACACTACAGGGGTTTTCAGGTTTGATGCTGTTCAATGCCTCACAAGACTCAGTGTTATCCACTTTTCCCACATTCTCCTAATAATCCCAGATTCATGCATGAAGTTGTTGTCCTGGACCTATTCATTTTTTATTTATTTTTTATATCAAGATGACACATTTGGGAATTATCCATACTAACCTATATTGTATAAATGGATCCTTGCTTCTATTTTAAGTTACTTATAGGCTTTTATTCCCGAGATAGACATGCTCATTAGCCTTGGTCATGTTTGGAAAATTCATCTGGGGGACCAACCATCCTGGACCAGACCACGTATGAAGCATTGATTGATAGAACCTTTCCAACAATATAGGACTTACCAGGTTTTCATCCAAAAATATATCATCCTTAATTTAGAACTTTCCTTGGCATAAGATTCAAATCAAGAACTTAACAGTTAAACACAAACCATAAAATAGTATGACTATATTCACTGGAAATCCGCCTAATAGCTCATAACTACCTATGAAGGCTTGGAGGGGTGAGGACAGGACAACAGGCACTAGTTGGGCAGACAGGGAGTAAATCATTGGGCTAAGGTTGGGGCCTCCACCACCATCATCCTCTCTGTTTCAGTAGAGGGTCTCTCTTTCTATCTCCCCCCACCCCTTCACTCCCTCCCTTTTCTCTGTCTGTGTGTGGTGGTGGTATACAGGCTGGTGGCCAAGCAGGAGGAGATACAAGGCCTCTTGGGTGACTAATGGGGGGTGGCATGGCATGGTATCCACAGGGCCTTTCAGACAGAGAGGTGGTCCTCTCTCCTTAGGGGCACTCACACAGGCTTTGTGCCAGGGATCAAAAGAGACTTCATTTAGCATGTGGGTGCACTCCAACCACTGCTTGGTGCCAGGTTGACCTGTCCTTTCAGGACCATCCACTCTGTCTTCTGGGTAGGCTGGTCGAGTAACAGCTCTCTCTGACTGAACACTGAGGAACACTGAGGCCATTAGGGGCATAGGGATGGACTCACTCATTCAGGAAGGTGCAATAGTGAAAAGTGAAATGTAACTAACTGTTTAAAATAAAAGGGTTGTGCAAGGTAGAGGAATGATGGATATTGAAATTATAGGATTGTGCAATAACATGATGTGCAATGCTCAGGGGCCTTGGACATTAAAGGGATGTGTAATAGTGAGTATATGGGGGGGGGGGGGTGTACAGTTATTTAATGGGCAAGGCAGGGGTAAGAGTCCTTAAACTGTACATTTTGTTTGATAATATGTCTAGCCTATGCCATGTCTCCCACCCTATCGCAGTGCATTTTATTGTACGCAAAGCAAATATCTGTGAAAATCAGACAATAAAGAAATAAATCATCTGGGTGTATAATTATATAGGGACGGTTTTCCCGTACACAGATTAAGCCCATTCCTGGACTAAAAAGCTATTTCAATAAAGAATCTCCATTGAGAATGCTTTTTAGTCCAGGAATCGGCTTAATCTCTGTCCTGTGAACTGGCCCATAGAGTTTATGATATACAGCATTATATAAAGCAAAATGTCAGGTCTTTGCATGGCAATATATCCAACAAAACATTTACTTTCATGTGTTATTACATTTCAAGTGTGGTCCTTTGAAACAGACACGTAAACTACTATCAGTGCTGTATATCAAATAGTCTGTGTGTTAGGGTACTGTATATGAAATAGTCTGTGTGTTAGGGTACTGTATATCAAACAGTCTGTGTGTTAGGGTACTGTATATGAAATAGTCTGTGTGTTAGGGTACTGTATATCAAACAGTCTGTGTGTTAGGGTACTGTATACAAGTGCTGTTACCTCCCAACAAGCGTCTTTAAATATGGCACTGTGGGAACTAGCTGGATGACCAGGGTCTTATGAAACCTACTAAAACTGTCTTCACCGCAGTCAAATGTGTGTTATTTATCCCTGCGGTGTGAACTTACCTTCACTGTAGGATGAGACCAGAACATCTGGCCGAGGAGGTATACTGTTCTGTGAGAGAAGAGAAGGTGGGGGTGTAAGTCAGTCTCCATGAGGCCTACTGTTACTATTAGACCACCTTTTTAAAGGTTGTCTCTCTGTTTTCTGTGAAATACTTTTGTGCAGGAGGGGGAATATTGTTCCAGGGGATTGGAGAGAAAGATGGATCCAGCTGCACACACACAAAAAAAGAGGAGAGAATAAAGGAAGGTAAGTGGTGGGCTTGCAACATGCCCATTTCTGACCCCAACCTTTTCCACTATACCTCATTATTGTACCCATCGATTCAGATATACTGAAAAAGTATATTCAGAATATATTTTGTGTTTGCATAAATAAACCTGTGACAGCAGCTGTCCTTGGCTTTGATTCTAAATTGGATTGAGTTCCATCAATTCTATTGGGCAGTGCACATTGAGAACAAATACTATTAACAAGGATTGCAAGTGAATGACACAGTTCTTGCACAATCTAAATACTTTGCTTACACCGTTCAAATGGGTTGTGTTCACAAAACATTTTGCTAAGCCGTGCAAGAGGTGCAGCGCACTACCCCACTCCCTCCTAACACTTCTGCTTTAATGTGCCACAAATACTTTCTAGCGACCAACGCCCCTTTCTGTTTTGGTGGGGTTAAAGATAAGCACAGGATCTCAGAGACTTTCATTGGAAACCCAAAAAAACGGATAAACACACACACAGGGATGTGGGCCTTATGAGAAGCTAATTAAACAATCTTGAAGTCATGACATGGCACTTTTGTCTTTATTGCAACGGAGTTGAAGAAAAAAAAATAGACAACCACTTGCCAAAAACAGACCTATCAGGCATGGAGATTGATATCAGGGGTTGTTTTGAAAACTGTTTCCCACACCCCGCTCCACCCCCTGGGAAACAGCGACAACAAATTAGCCTTCTTTTATGCCAGGCCCAGGGACGACACTTGGACAGCCATGAGATTGTCGCCCGGGTTCCCATGAACCTCACTAACCTTCCCTTTCAGTAAGAAGGAAGCAGCATTGTGCCAGCACCTGTTTTCTGTGGAAATTGGTAAAATGATGGTTTGTTAGGCTCACAGGCACCCTGGAGAAAAAGGGACTAGTGGGGGACTGGGGGTGGGGACAGGGGTTGGACAAGGAGGGTCCAAACACGAGATAAGGAGTGCCTTTGCTGAAGAATCAGGAGATGCAGTTCTCTCTCCTGATCTGGTATGACAGAGAAGAGTTTTCTAATAGGGGTCTAACAGGGGTTTTAGATGACTAGCCTGGCTGGACCATATCAGAGTCCACACCCTACCTTCTTCCGCTGATCTGTTCTGGTTTGACATTGTGTTAGTGAGCTGGTTTGGCTTTGTTGAATGGCTTGTAAGAGAGAGGGGGGGGGGGGGGGGGGGGTCATTCACTTGTGTCCATTAATATTCCAAAGTG
>NC_036871.1:20378965-20434899 GCF_002910315.2 Salvelinus sp. IW2-2015
CCAACCCAGTCATAGACAGCGGTTTAGTTTCAACAGGAGTATTTCTGCTATTTTGGGATATCTGTTGTGATTAGTGTACTGGAGGAGAAGGAGTGTGGATGGACAAGATCATTGGCACAAGTTTTCAAGTGACAACTCACACAGCAGGAGATTATTTCTGATTCATATTGACAACATTGGTCGATTTTAAAAGAAGAAAAGTGTGATTTATACCAAAAAAAAGAAATAAATTCTTAGCAGAAAAATTCTGAATTATATATTTATCTAATCAATATTTCTAAAGACAACTTTTGGTCCAAGACAGAATAAAACAAAATAGGACCTCTGTATTCCTCAGTTACATGCTAGGTTGCCCTCCCTTGTTACCCCAGCAGATTTTCAGCATCAATCTTGTACCATAGACTGGCAATTTTCCACAGAGAGAGAGCTCTTTTACCTAGACAGACACGCTCATTAGCCTTCTTCAGATTTGGAAACGTCCCACCATTCCCTCTTGGGGGGCCAACCGTCCTGGACTCGACCGCATATCAAGCACTGATTAATAGAACCTTTCCACCAATATAGGCCCTGCACCAAAACACAATCAACATTATTGTCAACTGAGAACTTTTTTAGTGGTCTGAAAAGAAAACACTTGTAAGAGAGAGTGGGGTAAGTTGAGCCATCACTCCGTCAAAGGAAATATAGTTTTCCTTCTAACAAAGATATCTACATATATTTCAGGATGTTGTGTATCACTGGAAGTAATCTGAATTAATGTAAACATTACAGTTTTGAAAACATAGCTTGTCCAAAATTGTCTCTTGACGCAACTTACTCTGGATAAATTGAGCCGCGGGACAGGGTAAGTTAAGCCGCCTACACATTTCTGTAATGAATTAAATATTACCACTACCATTTTAAAACCATGTCTATCTTTATTTCCCAAACACAATTCAACACTATCACTTTTTTTGTATTTAATCACTTTAAGCATCTTTTAAGGCTTAACACCTAACAAAGTATTTGTAAAGAAAATGTTACACTTCTAACATAGGCCAGACCCTGGTGTTACCTCCTATCCCAGTGATAATGACTTGCATTACACCTGGGAAGAAAACACTTCAATTTGCTCAACTTGTCACTGGCTCAACTTACTCCATGGCCATTGGCTCAACTTAGCCCAAGGCAAACATTTTGACTATATTAGCCCACACAGCTACAAGGATGCAATCTAATGCTAGGTTTAGGACCTCAAATTGAAGCGCAACTGATGTATCAAATCAAACTTTATTTGTCACATGCACCGAATACAACAAGTGTAGACCTTACTGTGAAATGCTTACTTACAAGCCCTTAACCAACAGTGCAGTTCAAGAAGAGTTAAGAAAATATTTACCAAATAAACAAAAAAATTATAAAAATATATTGAACAACCTTTAAATTATCTAATGTATTTTGATTTGTTTAACACTTTTTTGGTTACTTCTTGATTCCATATGTATTATTTAATAGTGTTGATGTCTTCACTATTATTCTACAATGTAGAAAATAGTACAAATAAAGGAAAACCCTTGAATGAGTAGGTGTTTCCAAACGTTTGACTGGTACTGTATACATTTTGTGTATGGTATCCTAGAAACAAGGGCGGCTCAGCTTACCCCTTTGGCTCAACTGGACTGTTCGGAAAGTCCTGGATCACTTACATGTCCACGTTACACCAAGATATCATCTAAATATTTAATGGGAAGACCAGAATTTATTGTTCAATTCCCCATGTCTCCAATCTCGATAATTTCCATGTGGCCTGTGGTTTTACTAGAGTCAATTTCAGGTTTTCATCCAAAAATACACCATCGTTCATTTAGAACTTTCCATGACATTCAAATCAAGAGCATTCCAGTTGAATATATAACATCAAATATGATGACTTTATTCACTGGAAATCCTCCTTATAACTAATAACTACATACAGCATGCAGCCTTTGTTTTTGACCCGTAAAAGGGGTGAGGACAGGATAACGGGCTAGTTGGGCAGACGGGGAGTAAATCATTGGTCTAGTGTTGGATGTTGGCCACTGCCACCATCTCTCTTTCTCTCCTTGTGTGGTGGTGGTATACAGGCGATTGGCCAAGCAGGAGGAGATGCAATGTCTCTTGGGTGTCTAATGGGGGTGGCGTGGCATGGCATCCACAGGGCCTTTCAGAGGCAGAGATGGGCACTTCAGACAGAGAGGTGGTCCTCTCTCCATTGGGGAACCCACACAGGCTTTGTGCCAGGGATGAATAGAGACTTCATTTAGCATGCGGGTGCACTCCAACCACTGCTTGGTGCCAGGTTGACCTGCCCTTTCAGGACCAACCACTTTGTCCTCTGGGTAGGCTGGTTGAGTAAAAGCTCACCCTGACTCAAATCAAATGACATTTTATTTGTCACATGCTTCGTAAACAACAAGTCTAGACTAACAGTGAAATGTTTACTTACGGGTCCTTTTCCAACAATGCAGAGATAAAGATAAAACTATATATATATATATATAGAGATATATCTATATGAGAGAGGAGAGAGAGAGAGAGAGAGAGAAGAGAGAGAGAGAGAGAGAGAGAGAAGAGAGAGAGAGAGAGAGAGAGAGAGAGAGAGAGAGAGAGAGAGAGAGAGAGAGAGAGAGAGAGAGAGAGAGGAGAGAGAGAGAGAGAGAGAGAGAGAGAGAGAGAGAGAGAGAGAGAGAGAGAGAGAGAGAGAGAGAGGAGGAGAGACGAGAGAGAGAGAAGAGAGAGAGAATAATAATAATGACATAAGGAATAAATACCCAGTGAATAACAGTAACGAGTAAAAAATATATACGAGGTGTCCCAGTACCGAGTTGATGTCGAGGGGTTCGAGGTATCTATGTACATATAGGTAGGGGTAAAGTGTCTAGGCAACAGGGTAGATAATAAACAGTAGCAGTAGCGTATGTGGTGTGTGTGAAAGTGTGTGTGTGGCATCAATATGCATGTGTGTGTGGGCATACAATTGAAGTCGGAAGTTCACATACACCTTAGCCAAATACATTTACTCAGTTTTTCAAAATTCCTGTCATTTAATCCTAGTAAAAATTCCCTGTCTTAGGTCAGTTAGGATCACTCTTTAATTTAAGATTGTGAAATGTCAGAATAATAGTAGAGATAATTATTTATTTCAGCTTTTATTTCTTTCATCACATTCCCAGTGGGCAAGAAGTTTACATACACTCAATTAGTATTTGGTAGCATTGCCTTTAAATTGTTTAACTTGGGTCAAACGGTTCCCACAATAAGTTGGGTGAATTTTGTCCCCTTCCTCCTGACAGAGCTGGTATAACTGAGTCAGGTTTGTAGGCATCCTTGCTCACACACGCTTTTTCAGTTCTGCCCACAAATTTTCTATAGGATTGAGGTCAGGGCTTTATGATGGCCACTCCAATACCTTGACTTTGTTGTCCTTAAGCCATTTTGCCACAACTTTAGAAGTATGCTTGGTGTCATTGTCCATTTGGAAGACCCATTTGCGACCAAGCTTTAACTTCCTGACTGATGTCTTGAGATGTTGCTTCAACATATCCACGTAATTTTCCTCCCTCATGATGCCATCTATTTTGTGAAGCGCACCAGTCCCTCCTGCAGCAAAGCACCCCCACAACATGATGCTGCCACCCCCGTGCTTCACTGTTGGGGACGGTGTTCTTCGGCTTGCAAGCCTCCCCCTTTTTCCTCCAAGCATAATGATGGTCATTATGGCCAAGCAGTTCTATTTTTCTTTCATCAGACCAGAGGACATTTCTTCAAAAAGTACGATCTTTGTCCCCATGCGCAGTTGCAAACTGTAGTCTGGCTTTTTTATGGTGGTTTTGGAGCAGTGGCTTCTTCCTTGCTGAGCGGCCTTTCAGGTTATGTTGATATAGGACTCGTTTTACTTTGGATATAGATACTTTTGTACCTGTTTCCTCCAGCATCTTCGCACTATTGTTTGTACAGATGAACGTGGTACCTTCAGGCATTTGGAAATTGCTCCCAAGGATGAACCAGACTTGTGGAGGTCTACAATTTTTTTCTGAGGTCTTGGCTGATTTCTTTAGATTTTCCCATGATGTCAAGCAAAGAGGCGCTGAGTTTGAAGGTAGGCCTTGAAATACATCCACAGGTACACCTCCAATTGACTCAAATATTGTCAATTAGCCTATCAGAAGCTTCTAAAGCCATGACATCATTTTCTGGAATTTTCCAAGCTGTTTAAAGGCACAGTCAACTTAGTGTATGTAAACTTCTGACCCAATGTAATTGTGATACAGTGAATTATAAGTGAAATAATCTGTCTGTAAACAATTGGAAAAATGACTTGTGTTATGCACAAAGTAGATGGCCTAACTGACTTACCAAATCTATAGTTTGTTAACAAGAAATTTGTGGAGTGGTTGAAAAACGAGTTTTAATGACTCCATCCTAAGTGTATGTAAACTTCCGACTTCATCTGTATGTAGTGTGTGTTGGGGTGTCAGTGTAAGTACACTATATATACAAAGTATGTGGACACCCCTTAAAATGAGTGGATTCAGCCACACCCGTTGCTGACACTTGAATAAAATCAAGCACACAGGCATGCAATCTCCATAGACAAACATTGGCAGTAGAATGGCCTTACTGAAGAGCTCAGTGACTTTCAACGTGTCAGTTTGTCAAATTTCTGCTCTGCTAGAGCTGCCCCAGTCAACTGTAAGTGCTGTTATTTTGGAGTGGAAACATCTAGGAGCAACAGCGGTTCAGCCATGAAGTGGTAGGCCACACAAACGCACAGAACGGGACCACCAAGTGCTGAAGCGTGTAACGCGTAAAAATCATCTGTCCTTAGTTGCAACATTCACTACCCAGTTCCAAACTGCCTCTGGAAGCAACATCAGCACAATAACTGTTTGTCAGGAGCTTCATGAAATGGGTTTCCATGGCCGAGCAGCCGAACACAAGCTAAGCTCACCATGCGCAATGCCAAGTGTTGGCTAGAGTGGTGTAAAGCTACCCGCCATTGAATTCTGTAGCAGTGGAAACGTGTTCTCTGAATCACGATGATTCTGGCTCACGCTTTACCATCTGGCAGTCCGGCGGACGAATCTGGGTTTGGCGGACGCCAAGTGCCAACTGTAAAGTTTGGTGGAGGAGAAATAATGGTCTAGGGCTGTTTTTCATGTTTCGGACTAGCCCCCTTAGTTCCGGTGAAGGAAAATCTTAACGCTACACAGTATAAAATGACATTCTAGATGATTCTGTGCTTCCAACTTTGTGGCAACAGTTTGGGGAAGGCCCTTTCCTGTTTCAGCATGACAATGCCCCTGTGCACAAAGCAAGATCCATGCAGAAAGGGTTTGTAGAGATCGACTTGGAAGAACCTGACTGGCCTGCACAGAGTCCTGACCTCAACCCCATCGAACACCTATGGGGCGGCAGGTAGCCTAGTGGTTAGAGCGTTGGACTAGTAACCAAAAGGTTGCAAGATAAAATCCCAGAGCTGACAAGGTAAAAATCTGTCGTTATGCCCCTGAACAGGCAGTTAACCCACTGTTCCTAGCCGTCATTGAAAATAAGAATTTGTTTTTAACTGACTTGCCTAGTTAAATAAAGGTCAAATAAATATTTTTTAAATTGGAACACCGACTGTGAGCCAGGCCTAATCGCCCAACATCAGTGCCCGACCTCACAGGGCCCAACCTCTTGTGGCTGAACGGAAGCAAGTCCCAGCAGCAATGTTCCAACATCTAGTGGCGCCTGGTATAGAGGTCCTGTATGGCAGGGAGCTCGGCCCCCGTGATGTACTGGGCCGTGCTCACCACCCTCTGTAGAGCCTTGCGGTTGGGTGCCTTGCAGTTGCCGTACCACTCGGTGTTGCAGCCAGTCAAGATGCTCTCAATGCTGCAGCGGTAGAGCTGAGGAGCTGAGGGCCCATGCCAAATCTTTTCAACCTCCTGAGGGGAAGAGGCGCTGTCGTGCCCTCTTCACAACTGTGTGGGTGTGTGTGGATCTTGATAATTCCTTAGTGATGTGGACACAGAGGAACTTGAAGCTCTCGACCCGCTCCACTACAGCCCCATCGATGGGGATGAGGGCGTGCTTTCCTCCCCGTTTCCTGTAGTCCAAGATCAGCTGCTTTGTCTTGCTGACATTGAGGGAGCGGTTGTTGTCCTTGCACCACAATGCCAGGTCTCTGAACTCCTCTCTATAGGCTGCCTCATCGGTGATCAGTCCTACCACCGTTGTGTCATCAGCAAACATGTTGATGTTGTTGGAGGGAGTATAAGAAGGGACTAAGTACACACACCTGAGGGGCCCCCGTGTGGATGATCAGCATGGCGAATGCGTTGTTGCCTACTCTCACCACCTGGGGGTGGCCCGTCAGGAAGTGCAGGATCCAGTTGCAGAGGGAGGTGTTCAGTGCCAGGGTCCTGAGCTTGGTAATGAGCTTTGAAGGGTTTGAATGTTGAGCTGTAGTCATAGTTATTCCTTTTGGCAGGTTGCATTGCCATTCTAGGGCACCGGGACTATGGTGCTCTACTTGAAACAAGTTGGTATTAAAGAACGGCTCAGAGGTAGGTTGAAAATGTCAGTGAAAATACTTGCCAGCTGGTCAGTGCATGCTCTGAGTACGTGTCCTGGTATTAAGTCTGGCCCCGCGGCCTTGCGCATGTTAAAGGTCTTACTCACATCGGCTACGGAGAATGAGATCACACAGTCGTACGTAACCGCTATTGCTCTCATGCATGGTTCAGTGTTGTTTGCCTCGAAGCGAGCACAGAAGAGATTTATCTCATCTGGTAGGCTTGTGTCGCTGGGCAGCTCATGGCTGGGTTATCCTTTGTAATCCCTTATAGTTTGCAAGCCCTGCCATATCTGTCAAGCATCAGAGTCATCGTAGTAGGATTCGATCTTAGTCCTGTATTAACGCTTTGCCTGTTTGATGGCTCATCGGAGGTCGTAGTAGTATGTCTTATAAGCATCTGGATTAGTGTCCCACTCCTTGAAAATGGCAGCTCTAAAAATCAAATCACATTTTATTTGTCACATACGCCGAATACAACAGGTGTAGTAGACCTTACCATAAAATTCTTACTTACAAGCCCTTAACAAACAATGCAGTTCAATAAATAAATAAAAAGTAACACAATAAAATAACGAGGCTATATACAGGGGGTACCGTTACCAAGTCAATGTGCGTGGGTACATGTTAGTTGAGGTGCATAGATAATAACTATGCATAGATAATAAACAGCAAGTAGCAGCAGTGTAAAAACAAAGGGGGGGGGGGGTCAATGTAAATAGACCGGGTGGCCATTTGAGTAATTGTTCAGCAGTGTTATGACTTGGGGGTAGAAACTGTTAAGGAGCCTTTTGGACCTTGAGTTGGCGCTCCGGTATCGCTTGCCGTCTTTGACACATTTTTTGGGCCTTCCTATAACCTATATTTCAGTGCGGATATTGCCTGTAATCCATGGCTTCTGATTGGGGTATGTACATGCAGTCACTGTGGGGACGAAGTCGTTGATGCACTTATTAAAGAAGAAAGTGACTGATGTGGTAAACTACTCAATGTCATCAGATAAATCATGGAACATGTTCCAGTCTGTGTTAGCAAAACAGTCCTGTGTCTTAGCATCCGCATCCGTCACTGGTTTATTTGTTTATTTGGATCCCCTTTAGCTTTTGCAGAAGCAGCAGCTACTCTTCCTGGGGTCCACAAAAAAATACAAAACATGAAAAGTAAAAAACACTGATACACTGACAAGGACAATTTCAAATACAACGATATACAAACAATACCAAAAAAATAAATTTAAAAAATACAACAAAAAATGGTGTGTGTGTGTCCCCTCACAGTTCCACCATTCCAGGAGTTGCTGTTTAATTAAAAAAAATTAAGGTAAACTATTTGCTTGGTGTAATTGGAGATGGAAGCTAAACTAACATATGGGATTGTTTTAAGGTGGTCATACCATAGATAATTTAGGCATAACAAATCTAGGAGATATAACAAAGCTCAGGAAATATTTTTGTTTTCTGGGCACAAACTCCCTCCATACATATCTCTAGCTTCAACGGACGGATTTTGATGCAGATTTTTTATTGTTACTTAGATTGAGGCATGGGTGCATCAATAGACTCTTAAGGATTAAGGGCAAGGCATGCTGCCAGCTGCAGCTTTGCTAGGTCTTTCTTTGCTGAACTTGACTATATTACCGGACAGTAATCAAGAAGGGACAAGGCCAGAGCCTGAACAACTAGAGCAGTTGATTTTTGTGTCAAAAACACAGAACATCTATTAATAGCATACATACCCCTCCCCATCTTCTCAACAACTTTGTCAGTATGACTTGCCCGTGATAATTGACCATCCAATTTTGTACCTAGGAGTTTAACTTCTTCAACTTGCTCAATGGGTACACCATTTATGTTCAACTCCAGTTGAGGTGTAGGTCTTAAAGAATGTTTTGAACCAAATACAATGCTTATTGTTTTAGATGTATTTAAGACCAGTTTATTATTAATCATCGATTCTGATACTGACTGTAACTCCTTATTTTGAATTTCCATGAGCTCACTGGCTTTGGGTGCTGACATGTAGAGTGTGCAATCATCTGCATACATAGTCATTCTAGCTTTGTGCAAGACCAGTGGCAAATCATTTGTAAAAATAGAGAAGAGTAACGGCCCAAGGCAGCTGCCCTGAGGGACACCGCATTGTACGTATTTGATGTTGGAGAAGCTTCCATTGAAGAACACTCTCTGAGTTCAATTGGATAAATAACTCTCCATGTGATGGCAGGTGATGTAAAGTTTTTTACAATAACTATTTATGATCAATAACATCAAAGGCTGCACTGAAATCTAACAATACAGCTCCAACTTTTGTCTTATTATCAATTTCTTTTAACCAATCATCAGTCATCCGAGTCAGTGCAGTACAAGTTGAGTGCCCTTCTCTATGTTCATGCTGTGTCAGTAGTTAACTTGTTCTCTGAAAATAGCATTGTATTTGGTTTAACACAATCCTCTCCATCAGTTTTCTAAGAACAGGCAGCAAACTGATTGTGCAGCTGTTAGAGCCAGCAAAGGATGTTTTACAATTTTAAGGCAGTAGAATTACTTTAGCTTCCTTCCACACCTGTGGAGACATACTCCTTTAGACTTTGGTTTGTAAGTCGCTCTGGATAAGAGCGTCTGCTAAATGACTTAAATGTAAATGTAAATGTTAAAGATAAAGCAAATAGGAGTGGCAATACAGTCTGCTACCATTCTCAATAGTTTCCCATCAAGGTTGTCTATACGTGGTGGCCTATCATTATTGATGAATAACAATATTTTTTCCACCTCTCCCACAATAACTTGAGCAAATTCAAAACAGCAATCCTTCTCTTTCATTATTATATATTTTATTCAAAAATATGATGGTTCTCTGTTCAATGTCATCCACTTTTTCCACTTTACAAGTGAAATAGTCATCGAAATGATTGCCAATATCAAAAGTTTTTGTAATAAATGACCCATCAAATTGATTTAAGGTACTCCAAAGTTTTTCCATTGTGTTTTATGTCATTTATCTGTGTTTGGTAATATAATATCTTCTTCTTTTTGTTAAGTTTAGTCCAACATTTCTCAATTTGCATTATGTCAACCAATCAGCTGAGCAGCCTGACTTGTTTGCCATCTCTTTTGCATAATTTCTTTGAACCATACAATTGATCAATTCATCATCAATACAGGAGGGTCTAACAGTTATCACAGTTAGTTTCTTAAGAGGTTCTTAACTGCTGTGTCATCAAAGGAATTATCTAAATCAGTTTCAGAGATGGCCAATATATGAATGTTATCCGATGTTAGCAAGTTATTGATTTCATTAACCTTATTTCTAAGGCTACATATATTAATATGGGCTATTCTTAATCCTTTCCTTGGTAGCTTATCGGGAATATACATAATATGGAGACAAAAATGTTTTGCTTGTAAGTAGGAAGCAGGATAGAGTTATGGTCTGATTTGCCAAAGGGAGGGCGAGGGAGGGCCTTGTAGGCGTTTCTGTGTATGGAGTAAAATAAATCTAGTTTTGTTTCCTCTAGTTGCACAGGTGACATGCTGGTAAAAATTTGGTAAAACAGATTTCAGTTTCCCTGCATTAAAATCACCGGACATGAGCAACGCCGCCTCTAGATGTGCATTTTCTTATTTGCTTATGGCCCTATCCGGCTTGGCCCTATCGGTCTTAGTGCCATCATGGTAAATAGTATAGTCTGCAGCTTATCATGAGGTATTCTAACTCAGGCTAGCAAAACCTTGAGACTTCTTTAACATTAGAGATCGCACACCAGCTGTTGTTAACAAAGAGGCACACCCCTCTTCTCGTTATCTTACCCGAGTCTGCCGTCCCGTCTTGACAATGCATAGAAAAACCATTGAGATGTATATTGTCCTTGTTCAGCCACGACTCTGAGAAGAATATAATATTACAGTGTTTCAGGTCCCATTGATAGGATAGTCTCGAACAGAGCTCTTCTAGTTTGTTCTCCAGTGTCTGCACTTTTGCCAATAGTACAGGGGGTGATGGTGGTCTATTTTTTCACCAATGTCGCATCACCTGCCTCTCTTTCATCGTTGCTTCCTTTTACGAGTCCAGGGGATTAGGGCCTGGTCCGGAGTAAGCAGAACGTGCAGAGCTGTCGACTCGTTGAAGTGAAAATGTTCATGCAAGTCGAGGTTAGTGATCGCTGTTCTGATGTCCTAAAGATGGTTTCAGTCATAAGAAATTATGGCGGAGACATTATGTACAAAATAAGTTAAGATCAGCGTAAAAAAACACACACAAAATAGCAGAATTGGTCAGGAGCCCATAACAGGGCTACTATCCACTGCAGTGCCAACTTTAACATCTGACTGAACACTAAGGAACGCATACAGTGAGGAGAAGTGTAAAATTATATAGGACTGGTTTCCCGTACACAGATTAAGCCTAGTCCTGAACTAAAATGCTATTTCAATTAAGATTCACCTTTGAGCATGCTTTTTTAGCATGCAACTTATTATGTGACTCGTTAAGCACATTTTTACTCCTGAACTTTATTAGGCTTGCCATAACAAAGGGGTTGAATACTTATTGGCAAAACATTTCAGGTTTCCATTTTTTATTAATTTGTAAAAAATTCTAAAAAGATTATTCCACTTTTATGTTATGGGATATGTTGTGTAGTCCAGTGACACAAAATCTCAATGTAATATATTTTAAATTCAGGCTGTAACACAACAAAATGTGGGAAAAGTCAAGGGGTGTGAATACTTTCTGAAGGCACCGTATATGCTATATGACATATACAGCATTATACAAAGCAAAACGTCAGACCTTGGCATGTCAGCATATCCAAATAAATTATATCTCAGTTTTCTACATAGCTTTTGCTATGTCTTGTTGAAGTGTCATCATTTACATTCATGTGTTTTCACATATCAAGTTTGATCCTTTGAAACAAAAACATAAACTACTGTCAGTTCTGTATATCAAATTGTCTGTGTGTTACAGTACTATATATGAGCGTCGTTACCTCCAAACAACCGTCTTTAAATACAGCACTGTGGGAACAATTGGGATGACCGGGGTCTTATGAAACCTACTAAAAGTGTCTTCACGTCAAATGTGTGTTATTTATCCCTGCTGTGTGTGACGTTACCTTCACTGTATGATGGGACCAGGACATCTGGACTAGGAGGTAAGGCCAATGCTCTGGTCAAAAGTAGTGCACTATGTAGGGAATAGGGTGCCATTTGGGACACAGTCTCTGTCTCCATTAGGCCGACTGTCAGGCCCCTATTTAAAAGTCTCCCTGTTTTCTGTGAAATAGTTTTGTGTAGGAGGGGGAGTATTGTTCTATGGGTTTGGAGAGAAAGATGGATCCAGCTGCACACACACGTGTGCTAGCACATGCACAAATGCACGTACAAACACACGCACACACACAGAGTGGAGACACGCACGCACACACACAGACACATACACAAGGCTGGAGAAGCGAAACACATGGCTGGTTTTCTGGCCTGGGTGCAGTGTGGTGTGTGAGGGGGCTAGTTAAGGATGATTTACTCCCGTTCTGGGATTCACAGGATGCCTCCAGTTCAACTGATTTCCCAGAGCCAGCGGAAGCTGCTACCAGCCACAGCAGGCAGGAATTCTCATCCCATCCTCATCATCCATGTGTCAGACAGGCAGGCAGCCCCACAGGCTGGGGGGGGGTAGGAGGGAGGCAGACAGAATCAGGGCACGGTACATGGAGCTACCTGTCTGCTTCTGATCTTATGGGGTTTAAATGGTAACGTAACAGCCCTGTCTCACTGGCCGAGACGAAATATGAATCTAGCAATTCCCCAGGCTTACCACAAGGGAGAGCTGTTACAAAGAGTCAAATCTAATTCTCAAATCAGATCTAAGTAGATATACATGTATAAATAATACTAGGTGAATAATGGGTGTAAACCCGGTGTGGTTGGGTTTTGTTTACTTTTATATTGGCCTCTTAATACACACAATTGTTTCCACACATTTTATGGTGCTTGGAGTTACAGTCCTATGGGGAAATTAGCAAATGCTGAAACATGCTGAAGTATCACTTAGTAGAGAATGCATTTACAATAGTGATAGCATAATTATTTTTATGGTGTGAGACCATTTTATTTGGAGTGAAACCCTATTACCTTGCTGAAGAAACAATGTTTGACTTATTAGATTGCATGGTTATTTAAATTACATTTTCCACATATTCAATTCTTTGTTGTTTGTCAATAGAATTGTTTCAGGTAAGCTAAATGTTAAATGCGTGCTGTGATATAGAATTATCTTGTGATAATACAGATGTAGGATCTTAATTTGATCACTCTTGTTGGTGAGAATTTTCCTGCATGGCAGTAAATGCAAACTTGTAGTTAGCATTCAATGTTTAAAAATGCTTCTAAAGTTTGTAATTTCCTCTTTAAAATGTCAGACAACCCCTAAATAAAATGTCCATTAATGATAATCTAGATAAATATTCACATTTCCTGTTGCTTCAGGATTATTTTTCTGCTCTAGCAAACTGGCTCAAATGAAGATCCTACATCTGTAACATGATGTGATTGAGAGTATCTTGGTGAGCCAAAATGAGTCAGGGCTGTGACCCTAGTATAGTCTCAAGGGCCACTGTGGCTCCAGCAGGTCATGGTGTAGTGTAACATCCCAAAATGGCACCCTATTCCCTATGTAGTGCACTACCCTGGTTAAAAGTAGTGCACTACATAGGGAATAGGATGTCATTTGGGACACAGCCCAGATCTCCAACGATACCTGTTTACATTCAAACAGCTCTGGTGTTGAAGGAACATCCAGGGTGGAACTCTGCTTGTTTGTATCTGCTTCAGTTGTTACTCCATTTCAACAATATCACATGTGGCCTCACCTAGCCATGGGTGTTCCTGCAGGAAGCCACATCGCACATAGAGAAATGCGTGCGCACACAGACAAAATGTATGCACACACACACACAAATGCATGCACATATGCGTCCACAAACACACCCACACACACACACCTTGCCCACATTACACCACACTAGGTGCTGACAGGACCACACATACTCTCACACAAAATGTTTGGAATGCTATAAACATTTATTTAAACAGAAAAGAACATGTCTTAAAGGAAAGAGTAACTACACGTACACCATAGTAAGGGATAAAACATGACCAATAAATGTAAATATTTTGGATGTGTTGTCCAAAGTCTGGATATGTTTAAATGTAAAAACCAGGCAAAGCGACCTATGTGCTGTTAATTGTAAAGGGATTTCTGAGGAACCCGTCATCTCCCCACCATTTGCAGCCATGTTTGTGTCTTGTCTTGCATTTCACTGTAACATGTAACCCAGACATATTGATGGTTTGAGTTACTGCACTGCTAAGCATAATAATGCTTTTCTTAATCTACACTGAACAAAAATATAAACACAACCTCCAACAATTTCAAAGATTTTACTGAGTTACAGTTAATACAAAGAAATCGGTCAATTGAAAGAAATTCATTAGGCCCTAATCTATGGATTTCACATGACTGGGAATATAGATATGCATCTGTTGGTCACATATACTTTTGTGTATATAGTGTATGTGGACAGCCCTTCAAATTAGTCGATTCGGCTACTTCAGCCACACCCATTGCTGACAGGTGAATAAAATCGAGCACACAAACATGCAATCTCCATAGACAAACATTGGCAGTAGAATGGCCTCACTGAAGAGCTCAGTGACTTTCAACGTGGCACCTGTCCAGCGAGTCAGTTCGTCAAATTTCTGCCCTGCTGGAGCTGTCCCTGTCAACTACGTGCTGTTATTGTGAAGTGGAAATGTCTATGAGCAACAGTGGCTCAGCCGCAAAATGGTAGGCCACACAAGCTCACAGAACAGAACCGTCGAGTGCTGAAGCATGTAGCGCGTAAAAATGGTCTGATCTCAGTTGCAACACTCACTACCGAGTTCCAAACTGTCTCTGTAAGCAACTCAGTACAAGAACTGTTCACCGGGAGCTTCATGAAATGGGTTTCCATGGCCAAGCAGCCGCACACAAACCTAAGATCACCATGCGCAATGCCAAGCGCCAGCTGGAGGGGTGTAAAGCTCGCCGCCATTGGACTCTGGAGCAGTAGAAACGCGTTCTCCGGAGTGATGAATCACCCTTCACCATCTGGCAGACAGACTGGCCCCTTATCTTCAGTGAAGCATACAATGACATTCTTGATTATTCTGTGCTTCCAACTTTGTGGCAAGTTTGTGGAAGGCCCTTTGCTGTTTCAGCATGACAATGCCCCCGTGCACAAAGCGAGGTCCATACAGAAATGGTTAGTCAAGATCAGTGGGGAAGAACTTGACTGGCCTGCACAGTGCGCTGACATCAACCCCATCAAACACCTTTGGGATGAATTCGAACTCCGACTGCGAGCCAGGCCTAGTCCCCCAACATCAGTGCCGACCTCACAAATGCTCTTGTGGCGGAATGGAAGCAAGTCCCAGCAGCAATGTTCCAACGTCTAGTGGAAAGCCTTCCCAGAAGAGTGGATGCTGTTATGTCAGCAAAGGGTGGACCAACTCCATATTAATGCCCAGGATTTTTGAATTAGATGTTCGACGAGCAGGTGTCCACATACTTTTGATCATGTAATTGACCTATAAAAAAGTAGGGGCATGGATCAGAAAACCAGCCGGTTTCTGGTGTGAACACCATTTGCTTCATGCAGCGTGACATCTCTTTCGCATAGCAGGCTGTTGATTGTGGCCTGTGGAATGCTGTCCTACTCCTCTTCAATGGCTGTGCGAAGTTGCTGGATATTGGTGAAAACTGGAACATGCTGTCGTAAACGTCGATTGAGAGCGTCCCAAACATGCTCAATGGGTTTCATATCTGGTGAGTATACAGGCCATGGAAGAACTGGGGCATTTTCAGATTCCAGGAATTGTGGACAGATCCTTGCTACATGTGGCTGTGCGTTATCATACTGAAACATAAGGTGATAGCAGCGGATGAATGGCACAACAATGGGCCTCAGGATCTCGTCACAGTATCGCTGTGCATTCAAATTGCCATCAATAAAATGCAATTGTGATTGTTGTCCATAGCTCATGCCTGCCCATGCCATAACCTCACCACCACCATGGGGCACTCTGTTCACAACATTGACATCAGCAAACCGCTCGCCCATACACATATCTGCCCGGTACAGTTGAAACCGGATTTCATCCATGAATATCACACTTCTCCAGCGTGCCAGTGGCCATCGAAGGTGAGCATTTGCACACTGAAGTCGGTTACAACATCGAAATACAGTCAGGTCAAGACCCTGGTGTGGAAGATTAGTACACAGATGAGTTTCCCTGAGACGGTTGTGCAAACCCACAGTTTCATCATCTGGCCTGGTGGCTGGTCTCAGATGGTCCCACAAGTGAAGAAGCCAGATGTGTAGGTCCTGGGCTGGTGTGGTACACTTGGTCTGTGGTTGTGAGGCCGGTTGGACGTACTGTCAAATTCTATAAAATGACGTTGAAGGCGGCTTATGGTAGAGAAATGAAAATTATTTTCTCTGGCAACAGCACTAGTGGTCATTCCTGCAATCAGCATGCAAATTGCCTGCTCCCTCAACTTGAGACATCTGTGGCATTGTGTTGTTTGACAAAACTACACATTTTTAGTGGCCTTTTATTGTCCCCCAGCACAAGGTGCACCTGTGTAATGATCATGCTGTTTAATCAGCTTCTTTATATGCCACACCTGTCGGGTGGATGGATTATTTTGCCAAAGAAGAAATGCTCACCAACAGGGATGTAAACAAATTTGTGCACAACATTTGAGAGAAATAAGCTTTTTGTTTATTTCAGCTCATGAAACATGGGACCAACACTTTACATGTTGTGTTTATATTTTTGAGAGGGAGCGAGAGAGAGCGAAAAAGTGAGAGGGAGAAAGATGCATGGTCCATGACTCAGCCCAGGCCCTGCTTTGTTGGCCTCCTTCCTCTGTTTAATGAAATCAGAGTGTGTGATTTGAGCATGGTTGTATATGGTGTAGTCCCACCCATGTTTGTTCTGCCAGCAGACTGCTCACCCTGTGAAGGTGGAGGACCTCACACAGAGCTAAGCCAAAGCCACAGTTCTGCTTCCGACTTCACTGCAAGCCTGGCAGACACTTCAGGGAAACAGAGGATTTTTTTGCAGAATTACAGTGCCTGGCCAAATTAGCCCAAAGCCTGGTGAGTAATGTTCTCACTAAAGCTGTGATTAAGACAGCTGGATATCTGTCTCGATGACAAGTCTTTCTCTTCAGGCGATGTGTGCCAGCATACCTCCCTCTTAGTCTGGGAATTATTCAGTATTTAAGTAAGGCCTAACTTAGTATAATATATGTGTTTGTGTGCCATCTTTAATTCACTCAAGTTACAGGGCTCACAGTAACATACTACCACTCAATCTAGTAGCGCTTTTCTAAATGTTTTGATGGATCTCATAATCAGCATGATTGCGAACATAACATATTTATCTCAGTAATTCTCTCCACTGATCCTTTTCGATAAACATACCAAAGCATGAAGACAACTTTAGATTAACACAAAATAGTTATTCTACAACTATACACTCTCCGTTTGTCCAAGACATTTCAACATCATTCAAGGGAAATCACAAATCACTCTCCTTCATGTAATCCGGGATAAATAACATGTTACTGGACTTGATTCCAGACTTTTATATCCTCCCTTTAGCCCGAGGCTGAGATGTACTGCTTCCCTTCATCTGTAATGATGATGTGACTGTTTCTGGCCAGCTCCACATGCCAGACCACAGAGCAGAGGGACCCAGGCATGCAGAAGAATGGACATGGGGCCCATCCCAAATGGCTGCCTATTCCCTATATATTGCACTACTTTTGAACAGAGCCCAAGTAGTGTGCTGATTAGGGAATAGCGAGCTACTTGGGACCTAGCCCAAAAGAGAGATGGAACATATGTTGTGTAACAGGAGGACAGTCAGCGACATGTAATGAGTGAGTCAGTGTGGATTCTGCCCCAGAATGCCTCTGGCTGGCCACTGCGTGTGTGTGCGTGGGGACACCCAGTGGAGCTGTGGCTGTCTGCAGTGTGCGGAGGCTGAGGGGATTATGGTGGTTAATGGACCTCACAGACAGACAGGCAGACAGACAGACAGAGGCCTGCTGGGCGGACACAGCCAGAGGAGAGGACACACACACAGATCAGAGGTGCTGGGAAGGGTGCTGTTTGCACTCCTGTGGTTTTGCCTTGCTGGGCACCCCCAAAAACAGGCCCCAGCAGAGTTAGGGCAGTCACCCACATGGCCTGCACCACACACAGATGTCCACATGCAAGCACGCATAAACACACACACACACATACACATAGAAACACAGAATCACACAATCAATCATCCCCCTATAGGATCAACTATAAAGGGTGATGATGTGCTTATGTATTAGGTACATACTGTAGATGTTCCTGTATAAACCACAATTGCTGCCAGAGGAGGGGAATTTCTGTTGGCACGACCAAAGAACAACCTTCATGTTTTCATACAGTTATAAAACCCACAACATACCCCCCCCCCCCCCCCCCCCTTTCTCCTTCATCCCTGTTTGGGTGGGGCTTTTACTGTAAATCCAGGCCTGCAGTAGAGGAAACTCTTATCTCTTCATCTCACTGGTCCTTTTTATACCAAGCTAGCCAAACTACAAGCTGCCCAGAGTTATGGGAATCATTAAGCAGTAGAAATATGAACAATGCCAGAAATGTGTAAAACAGTCACAGACTTGACACATGCACTCACACAGCAGAGCCAGGACCTTCCGGCAGGGAGTTGCCCACCGTTTATTGCTTTGGCTCATCAAAACCATGCAGTTGAAATATTTCCTGTGTCTTGGACCTTTTCATGTTACATTTAAGTCATTTAGCAGACGCTCTTATCCAGAGCGACTTACAAATTGGAAAGTTCATACATATTCATCCTGGTCCCCCCGTGGGGAATGAACCCACAACCCTGGCGTTGCAAGCGCCATGCTCTACCAACTGAGCCACACGGGACCATGTTGAGGTCAAAGGTGCTTTGCCTATGTAAATGTGAAAAGAATGCATACGAGAAGAATGTTTTATGAAGCAGATCATTGCAATTACAGTAATTATAATTCCCAACCGCTAGAAAATATGATGCTCATCAGCTAAAGGATTGTGTCAGAGACTAGTTTCCCTGATTCAAACAGTTTCCTCTCATTTCTCATAATCCCAAATCAGAGTAGAACAGACAGCAATGTTGCCACATTCCATGACAATGAACCTATTCAGAGAAATTGCAAATTTGAATGTTTACTTAAAGTTTGACTTTTGAAGTTTACAGCATGTTTGAAGTTTACTGAAATCAATCCTTGAAGTTTACTGGATGTCAAGTGAGGCATTCTGAGAAGGCAGTCAAAGATCTTTCCAAACTGTCAAAACACTTCATGGTGCTGGAGTGGTATGGTATAGGGCTGGAGCAGAAATGCCTTCAACATATTAATAACAGTATAAACTCCATGTTTACCATGTCTTGGAATGGAAATTGTCTTGTTTCAGGCTATAGAATTAGAGTATGCAAGTGAATGAAAAATAGTGAATGAAATTCTTTCTACATTCATAAACAATTGATCAATACCATTAAATGTTTATTTTAAATACACCACCTTCTTCTGAAGAATGAAATAGTTATATAGTTAACCTACATATAACTTGTCATCACTTTTCCCTTAATCCTTAATCTTTCTGGCAGATGATAAAAGTGTTTTCATACTATTCAGCTTGTCCCAACAAGAATATAATGTTTGGAATATGCTATCATGTCAGGAAATCCTGTGAATGACATGTCCTTTTGCTGCTTCCTGTAGGAGAATAAAATCTGAAATGTGTGGGACAAACAGACAGGCTCAGATAGTATGTTTATCTATGTCATCGGTGGATGACCGTGAATGGGCCTGTTTTTGTTTCCATGGCAGCTGGGGCCCCAGTGCTGGCCCTGGAAGTGGCGCAAACACAAACCACACTGAGCATGTTGTGCTTCGGCCGCACTGCAACTCAGAGGGAGGCGGCGGTCGGGCCCAAGACACACTCCCTGGGTGGTCTGGCCGGTGGAATGTTTATGATATAACCCAAACCAATCCAACTGGCTTGTTTAAGAGAATTGGAATGATTTACAAGAGCTGCTACAGCCAGGAAAAGGAAATCAGAGGAAATCACGGCAGAGCATCAAGTCTGTGGCAGCCTTATGGTTCAGGCAGGGCTTTCTCTAGATCTCTTTATTATCATTATGGCGCCAAAATAGTTATTTACATCAATTCCTTTGATTGCCAAAATGGTCAGGCTTTGATTGTCATGATTCAGGGCTCAGTGGATTTTCAATGGGTTATGAAGTTGTAAAGCCTTGCACCTGCATTTCCATCATTTTGCATCTAACTAATTTCCCACAGAAAGATGAAAGACAAAAGTTTTTTTCTTGTTCTTTCTGAAAATAGAATGCCATGTGGAGAGTCTGTGTGTAGAGATTGAAATTGATCTGTAAGAAAATACTAATACTCTCAAGTTGCACAATATGCCAACATAGTAGATCTAAGTTATTAAATCAGTCATGGGGTCATTCCAATCAGTCTTGGAATCATTGCCCTCTATCCAGGGTTTCTATTGGATAACCATATAAAAATATATCTTTAAAAAATATTGATATTTTCAAAGCAATCACATTTGTTTAGGAAGTATAGCATAGCTAGAAAATAGCATGGTCTTATAATAGCTCTTATAAACATTAATTTACACTTTTAAGACACTTTCTTGGTCTGTACTTTGTGCCAAAATACTGAAAACACATTTTCTACTAGTCACATTATTATGAATTACACTACATGAACAAAAGTATGTGGGCACCTGCTCGTCGAACATCTCTTTCCAAAATCCTGGGCATTAATATGGAGTTGGTCGCCCTTTGCTGCTATAACATCCTCCACTCTTCTGGGAAGGCTTTCCACTAGATGTTGGAACATTGCTGCGGGACTTGCTTCCATTCAGCCACAAGAGTATTATTGAGGTTGGGCACTGATGTTGGGCGATTAGGCTTGGCTCACAGTCGGTGTTCCAATTCATCCCAAAGGTGTTCGATGGGGTTGAGGTCAGCGCTCTGTGCAGGCCAGTCAAGTTCTTCCACACCGATTTCGACAAACCATTTCTGTATGGACCTCGTTTTGTGCACGGGGGGCATTATCATGCTGAAACAGGAAAGAGCCTTCCCCAAACTGTTTGGAAGCACAGAATCGTCTAGAATATAGTGGAAAGCCTTCCCAGAAGAGTATGCTGTAGCGTTGAGATGTATCTTCACTGGAGCTAACAGGCCTAGCCTGGACCATGAAAAACAGCCCCAGACCATTATTCCTCCTCCATCAAACTTTACAGTTGGCACTATGCATTCGGGCAGGTAGCGTTCTCTTGGCATCCGCCAAAGCCAGATTCGTCCATAGGACTGCCAGATGGTGAAGCGTGATTCATCACTCCGGAGAACACGTTTCCACTGCTCCAGAATCACTTCAGCCGACACTTGGCATTGTGCATGGTAATCTTAGACTTGTGTGCTGCTGCTCGGCCATGGAAACCCATTTCATGAAGCTCCCAACCAACAGTTCTTGTGCTGACGTGGTTTCCAGAGGCAGTTTGGAACTCGGTAGTGAGTGTTGCAACCGAGAACAGGCGATTTTTACGCGCTACACGCTTCGGCACTCAGTGGTCCTGTTCTGTGAGCTTGTGTGGCCTACAACTTYGCGGCTGAGCCATTGTTGCTCCTAGACATTTCCACTTCGCAATAACAGCACTTATAGTAGACCGGGGCAGCTCTAGCAGGGCAGAAATTGTCTGAACTGACTTGTTGGAAAGGTGGCATCCTATGACAGTGCCACGTTGAAAGTCACTGAGCTCTTCAGTAAGGCCATTCTACTGCCAATGTCCGTGTATGGAGATCGCATGGCTGTGTGCTCGATTTGATACACCTGTCAGCAACAGGTGTGGCTGAAATAGCGAAATCCACTAATTTGAAGGGATGTCAACATACTTTCGTATATATAGTATATCAATTAGACTTCCTTATGTTTTGGGGCAGAAGTGTGGAATGTCATGATCATGTTGTAAAAAGGCAGTGTTATGGGTTGACTTTTATTATAGCCTTGTTTCAGCCAGATCCCTTTTTTATGACAAGAGTAATGCCACCTGCATGTAGAAAACACCTAGTAAAGGGTAGTTGATGGGAAGGACCATTTTTAGTAGAAGCATGTCATGTTAACCAGATTTGAATAATGAAGATATTTTGACCCTGTCTTGTAATCCCTCTCAGATGAATACATGCTCCTATATTCTACACCCGTTTTGAGTTACACAGCCAGACCAAAGTTAGCCCCTCATGGGATCCTCAGGGCCAGATTATTATAACATTTCAGACAAAGTAAAAAGTTATACTTGGATGTTATGCATGGTTGTATATATTTGTAAAATGTATTTGCATGTTAAAAACCTGAAAGTTTAAGATTTAACAAGGTTAAATGTTCCTTTTTGATAGGCTACCATAAGGTGATTTCAAAACTATTTTTCGGGGATAAAATAATTATTTCTGCCTTCCATATCATTAAAATTAAATGTGTGTGTTTAGCTGGTTATAAAAATGTTAATACTGTACCACTAATATTTGTTTGTGATCGTTAAATGGGATTTCATTGGCAAAATATCAGTGGTTCAGTTGTGTACCTTTCTATTGAGGAGGTAGACTACTACATTACCTGCCAGTTGGCAAACTTTGCTCCCATCATCAACACATGATTATCCGGGTGGTCTAATAGCTGTTTTTCACCACAGTAAACATTCTTGTGTCTGAGCAGTGCTATGTCAAGGTGACTAGAAGGAGTTTAAAATGTTTTCTCATAGTTAAGTCACTGAACATTTACAAAGTTACACTGTATAAAGATATAAATGAAGAACAACAGCAAAGGTGCTAGACGAGAGCTAAGAAATGTCCATTTAACAGCAATGTCTGTTAGCGTTCCCTCTTTTTCTCCTTCTCTCCCTTTTTCTCCCTCTCTTCAGAGTGAACTGCAACAGCATGTCCTCTTATTCCAATGTTTCCTCAACAGGCAGCTACCAATGAAGCTCATCTCCTGTCCAGAGAAAACAAAGCCAAGCCACATTCCCAGCGTTCAATTTGCTGTTACATCGGAGGTCGGTGAATTGGGGTTTGGGCTCTGTCTGGAAGAGCTGGGTGGCTGGTAATCTGCACTGGTGGGGGCCTCAGCCTGGTCCCTGGAAATTACTGGTGTGAATATTTACAGATGCAAGATCTTAATTTGAACAGTCTTTTGTTGCTGAGAACTGTTCTGCACTACAGGAAATGCCAACGTGTAGTGTATTTGAGTTTTAAAAAGTATACTAAAGTTTGTAAATTCTACTTAGAATTTTCAAAACTGGATTTGCCCTAACGAAAAAATGTATCAGCCCCTATAAAAACGTCCATTCATTATAATCCACATAATAATTCACATTTCCAGTTGCTGCAGGAATCTTTTCCTGCTGTAGCAAACTGGCTCCAATTAATATCCTACATCTGTAGGAACGATCTTCATGTGAAGACACACACAGTACATTTTCAGCTTTCCTTTCCTAAAAATGTATTTTTAAATGATAAAATCATGGTAATAAACTTCATAGAAATATTTAAAACCATCAATGTTTTCAAAAGAGCACGTCAACAAAATAGCAAATTAACATGGTGATAGCCTAGATAAAAAGCTGGGATAGGATCTAATGGAAAACAGCAGAAATGTGAAAAAGCCAAAAGTGATCTCGTTCTCACAAAAACAAACCACAAACATATGATGATGATGGTAATGATAATGATGATAGCGTTGTTTTTTTACTGTGTCAATCCTGAATTGTTGTAGTCTGACCAATGACTGTAGGTAGGAACCTTATATACACAGGCTCTAGTTTTCTCCCGGAGTGATTTCATCAATGGTAGCAAAGTGTCATCATACAAGCTAGCATGCCGCTAGTCAGTTTAGCGAACTGTCTCTAATATTGTTTTATTATTTCACTAAAAGTTATTACCACGTATCGGTGAAGGTCTTTACATATTATAATAACATCACGATATTTTGTATCTCGGTTGAGGCTGTGGAACTTTTCAGGATTAAGAACTCTTAGTTAGCTAGCTTGTAAACAGTGACTGTACAGCACTGTCATTTGGGTGACAAGCGTGTTGCTGCTGAATAAACCGCTGACGTTATCCAATAGGTAGGTCACGCATGTGATTTGTTTCATCTACTACTAGGGGTCATAACCTGACAATTTGGTATTACTTTTTGCACGTATTGAATCAATGTGTTAGCTACAGTAACGTTAGCTGACTGCATATGTTTGTGTGTCGCTAGTTAGAGCGTGCTAGCTTTACGATTTTGGGATAATGCAATAACTTGCTAACTGTTTGGTGTCAACAAGAGAGCAAGTCTGGTTATCAGTACAATCATGTTGACGTGGTCACAAATTTGACGTGTGTGTGTGTGTGTGTGTGTGTGTGTGTGTGTGTTCCCAGGTGTATAACAGCAGATGGAGCTGCAGGCGGTATTGATGGCCGCTGGTGGTGGGTCTCGTATGATGGACCTAACCTACAACACCCCCAAACCTCTGCTACCTGTAGGAAACAAGCCCCTCATCTGGTACCCCCTCAACCTGCTGGAGAGAGTTGGGTTTGAAGGTAATATTCTCTACATTTATGGCTCGATCCAATCAAACCCACTTTGGTGTATTACTGTTACACATTTTTTCATTATCAAATAAAATCCCCAAATCCTGGTTTTGTTTACTACAACAACCAGTTAGACGCACTCACTGGTAGATGCTTCCGTTTTCAGAATAAGAGTTGCATGTCTGTGGGCAGTATCAGTAGTTTGTAACCAATGGCCCAATAGATGTCACATAGGGACTGTCAGTCAAAAGTACTGCTCTAGTGCTATCAGTTGCAGAGTCATTCTTTTTAAAAGGACATATACCACCTTTACAATGGCCTCCTACTCCAAGACGCGTTACGTAGTATTTGTTTCAGACATAAGGAGGAGTTGGTCTATAGCCTAGCTAACATGTTTTTTGGAGTATGTGAGTTTAGCTAGCATACTTAAATATTGCAGTTAAGACCAAGTGAATGCATGGGTAGACCTATTTACAGTGTTTATAGGTCCCAGCTGTGGTCAGTTTGCTGCCAGGCCTCACCAGTCAGGCTGCATTTGGGTAATGATAAGTTGAAGGTAATTATTGGGGGATAAATGACAAAGATTGTTATAAAGACTACTATTTTCCACTCTAATCATATGCCTCGGGGCTTGATATAGGACTCCTTTCGGCCTAGTTGTAACTTTCATAGCCATCCACTGTGGTCTGGGAAAGCTGTTCTTGTCCACCTGTGTGCTTCGGTAAAGTGCACGTCAGGGCCCTCCACTGGAGTATCAGTCTTCTAGAAGGTGTGGTGTTTGGAAGGGGTGAGTGGATTTTGGGGGTGATTTTTTTATGATTTCTTGTTGAGTTCCTCATTATCGTTAGTGTTGAAGTAACCTAAAGCAAGGTTTTATCCCACCAAAAGAAACTCACGCTAACTGCTTTTATTGTTAATAGGAGTCCAGTTTCACTAATTGGTGCATAGAAATAGGCTATAGGGAGTTTGCAAATGGAGATAATGTAGCGAAAGTTGACATACTATCCCACCTGGAATACATGTTCTAGTCAGAGCCCTCCCAGTCCATATAGTAACTTCATGTGTGGCAGTACTTACTGTGAGAAGCCAACTAGTAAGGCCCTGCAATTAGATTTTACAAGGCTAAATAAGGCAACAGTAAACAAACAAGTTTGGATGAAACATTTATACAGTCAAGACTCCATTACAAGACTTCCTTGCAATGTTCTCGATGTGTAAATAAATCTATCACAAGCTCTGTTTCCATTGGAAGTGTTTTGAATGATTTCCCTAATGTATCTTCTGCCAGTAAGCACATTGTCTAATATGTTCGGTCATTGTCATCTGTCCCATTTGCTTGACTGGGTTTAGTCTTTCTAAATGTCTTTTATTTGTCCTCTCTAGAGGTAATTGTTATCACAACGAAAGAGGTGCAGAAGATGATCAGCACAGACCCCAAGGTGAAGCTGGATGTGAAGATGAAGTTAGACTTGGTGTGTATCCAGGAGGATGCTGACATGGGCACYGCCGACGCCCTCAGACACATCCAGCAGAAAGTCAAGGTGGGTGGAATGGCACCCTACCATTTGGGATGCATACATAGACCGTTGATCTCAGAGCCAGATTGGCTGCTCTCTCTGCCACCGCATTGGCTGGATCTACTGTGGGTGCTCCTGGGGGATAAATCCTAATTGAGTTATGGGTGTGTTACTCATATATATATATATATATATATATATATATATATATATATATATATATATATATATATATGATTTGTATAAGTATACTGTACAGGCGTATCAATACAGACATTATTAGTGTATGTCTAACAGTCCAAGTCAACAATGTCTCATAGTGGAGCACCTCGTAGATAAAGTGGAATCAATGATTAATTGCTTTGGAATTTGGGGGGGCCACAGAGTCAGCTTTAGGCACTACGGATGACTGATCATTTCAAAAAAGAAAAGGGGAAAAAATGCCTGCACAAATGTTCTCACAGTATGTCAGTGTTTTAACCGGACCATGTGGGTAGGGGGGGTTCATCCAGTGAGGGAGCGAGGGTACTACTAGCCCCTGAATGAGCCTATAGAAGACAGGCGCCCCATGTTTCACCTGGACACAGTATGGAAAGACTGAGGTCAGCGAGACTATTGAAGCAGGAGATCCTGTGTGCCGCTGGGCGACCACTGATCCGTGCGTTCCTGGCTCCGGCTAAGCGACGGGCCTCATTTCACCTGCTGAAAACCTGCCTCCCCATCCCCTCCCTCCAGCCATTGCCCTCCCTCCCCCTCCCCTCGCTGCTCTCCAAACAGATGATGTCAGAAGCAGTCCGTTGCTGTCCAACGTGCAGGGTGGTTCACTGAAACCCACCCTGGTCTGTTGCATTTTGGAGCCCGTACAGGGAGACGTGTGGGGAATCTGGGTCGTTGTGAGGGGTTTATATTTTGTATTTTTTGTCAAAATTAGATCATATTCAATTATTTTTGTTATGGTGTTATACTGGTTGGTACTGTAACTGTACAAAGTATTAAGTTCAGACTTAAGAGTGATTGTGGTGCTCATCATGAGTCCCTATTCAGACTCCCTATTTGCGTTAACTTACAGTAAAACCACGTTACAAAAACAAATACATATTCATTAACTGTCTGGGGGCAAACAGAACCAACCGGCCTCAGCTGGCCTCCAGGGTGATGAGAGAACTGGCTCCAGCATGCTCCTTTCCTTCCCTCCCAGTGCCTCCACATGCCTTTATTCCTAATCCACCACAGTCACGTAGATTAAAGGCATTGAGTTGCACAGCACACAAACAGACACTGGGGTGATGAGAGAGGACACCTGGCAATGGGGCTCCAAATCCCTGCATAGGAATCACTCTGTCGTCTCTCCCCTCCCAGACCATCTCCTCACACGAACACACTGCGCCCGGAGAATGATGGGTGTATCTTAGTAAATACTGTTCCATTTGCCTAAAGTCACCTATTGATAAAAGATTAGTGTACAAGCACTTTCTGTTCAGTGCAGTGATTAAGCATTAAGCCACTTTGACGTTTGCCCCTCTTTACTTGGTTGGACATTCTGGGGAAGAAGCAGCAGTGAGTCCAGTATGTATGACACAGAGCAGCAGGCTTTTCATGTGAGTGGGGACACAGGAGACATGGTTGAGTGAGAGCGGGAGGTCAGGAGTTCTTGCTATTCCCTCCCGTGCACACACAGACAGACACACACAGAGCTTTTGGTAGAGCTCCCCCTCTGTCATAAGTGCATGTAATAGAAGAGACTACACTCTGTATAATCACAATTTGAATTAGGCTTAAATAAGTTTAAACCTCTCAATCTTTGTTTTCTGATATTACATTTTTGACATGTGTTGGAGATGAAGTATAAATTAGAATGATTATATACGAATTGTAATTTCAATGCAATTTTTACTATTGTAGGCTATTAGTAGGGCCGTTCCACCTCAAAAAGCACAAGAGGATTTCGACACTCACTATATCAGATTGTCCTGAAATTGTTTCTGCAGTTAGAAAATGATAAGATTAGCAATCTTGAAACTTTATTTTGTTGAAATATAATTTGATCTCTGAGAAATTACACTAATTGATTGTGAGCAAGACAAAGGAGCTCATCGTGGACTATAGGAAATGGCCCACATTAACACCAACTGGGCTGAAGTGGAGCAGGTTGAGAGTTTCAAGTTCCTTGGTTTCCACATCACCAATGAACTATCATGGTCCAAACACACCAAGACAGTTGTGAAGAGGGCACGACAAAACCTTTTCCCCCTCAGGAGATTGAAAAGATTTGGCATGGGTCCCCAGATCCTCAAAGTTCTACAGCGGCACCATCGAAAGCATTTCACAGTAAGGTCTACAACTGTTGTATTCGGMGCATGTGACAAATATAATGTTATTTTATTTTAATTTCTAGGATTCAGATTATATTAAATAAATATAGTACCCAATATCTGATTTGGACCCATTAGCTACCAATGAAATATATATCACAAATTTGAATTTCACCCCATCTCAAAATCTAATGGTTTTGACTGTTTGGAAGTTTTTAGTGAGCTTCTTTTCTATTCCTGCTTTGACCATAACAGTGTGCCTTGCAAAGGGATTTTATTTCCTCGTTATGAAATTATCAACTTTGCCCAGTATATCTAAAAAACACTGATTGTTTAAAGCAAAACTACCAAAACCTTTGCTGATGGTGAACCTGATCAATTGGGGGAAATATATATTGTAAGCAGTGCTTGACTCGGACAGGAGCTCACCGGAGCTGCGTTCCGGCACCTCAAATATTCTACTGCTTGAGCTCCTGATCCTCTCATAGAATATTAGCTAAAAAGTATTGTGGAGCACCTAAATGTAAACAGTACCGGCACCTAAAAAGGAGTACCGGCACCTATTTCAGTCCAAGCACTGATTGTAAGCCCCGTTCAGCAGGTAGCCTATAGCCAGATAGATAACAATAACCTAGCAAATGACATAGGTTGTCACTCAACTAATGAAGCCTAATATCGCACAAGCCATTTTAGCACTTGAATGCTGAAGGTGCTGTGCGGATGTGCAAGATCAGGAACAGACCGCCTACCTTCCGTTGGTCAGAGAGCAAAGCTGGACATAGTGAACATTTCGACTGGAATACTAATATGCCCTGGGGTTGTTAGGCATGTAAAATGACTTGTAGATCAATGACTATCAACGCATCAGTGGTCATAAACATTTTACCATCCCCAAAATGTTGCAGTTATAAAGCTAATTCTACACATTTTGCCATGGGGCTTAGAGAACATTTGCAGTTTAAAAGCTAATTTCCTGCAATTCTACACATTTTGCTATGCATTATGCCTTGTTCTTATGACTCAAACATTGTAACAAAATAAATGGGGGCACCATGCCATGACATTTTTAGTGATTTTCATTCTCCCTGACTGTCTAGTTTATATTTTGGTGATTTGTTTGTTCTCAAATATGATCTTATTAAAAAATGTAGGTGTGATGCTGCTTAATGCATGTAGTGGAAACACTATGTTTGACAAATAATATGAATTGCTTCTCTGTACTATGTAATGTATTCTCTGTGAATTTGGGGATGTTTAAAAAAAAAAAAAAATCCCTGGTCAGAGAAATTAGTCATGGAAATATTTACCATGAAGTAGTGTGAAAGTACCAGGTTTTGACCACTAGATGCCACAGTTCCTGCTATACCGCCACGCTATTTTATCCATTTTGCTGGTCTCTTGTGTTTTATTAACTTTGGGTAGAAAACCAATAGTTGTCTCATTATGAAAATAAATCAATTGTGTCGTCATCCTCCATGAAAACAAATCAGTTTGTCCTAATAGCAACCTAATGCTTCAACCCAACTCTTCTTGAATAGTCCAAGTGTCAGCTGTCTGAAAGGGCTCTCCATATGCAATTCTCATATGAAGATTTTTCCTACAAGCCCAGAACTTTGATGGAGAAATAGGCTAGGGACTAAAATGTTGTGACAACCCAAAAAAATTATTAATGCATGGCAGTCAATAAAATGATAAAATGATGTTTTTCAATAAAATGATCAGGAAACAGCTCTATATGTATTGTGAATAGTGACATTAAACCCTTTACCATTGAATACCATTATAGACCATAACATTGAAACCATTAGAACTGCTGTGGCCTAATGGTTTGCTTGTTCAGCAGGAATGGTCTAACAGTAATCCAGACCTTTTTGAAGAGAATAAACCACACACAAAGGGGCCATTTCCTGGACACCGATAAAGCATAAAAGGGCAGATTTGTTTCATGGAGGACAGGCTTGAATTGTGAGGATTATTTTCATCATGCACCAAATATATTGGTTTTCTACCCTAAATTACAAAGAAAATGCTGTGATCTATTTAATAAACACAAGAGACTAGCAAAATGGATGTGTGGCAATATAGCAGGAACAGTGTCATCTAGTGGTCAAAACCTGGTACTTCCACACTGGTAAATAATGGACACAAACTCAATTACTAATTTCTCTGAACTGGGGGAAAAAACATCACCAGATTCACATGGAATACATTACATAGTAAAGAGAAGCAATATTTTAAGCCGCAACTTCATACTACACTGAACAAAATATAAACGCGACATGTAAAGTGTTGGTCCCATGTTTCATGAGCTGAAATAAAAGATCCCAGAAATGTTCCATATGCACAAAAAGCTTATTTCTCTCAAATGTTGTGCACAAATTTCTTTACATCCCTGTTAGTGAGCATTTCTCCTTTGCCAAGATAATCCATCCACCTGACAGGGGTGTGGCATATCAAGAAGCTGATTAAACAGCATTATTATTACACAGGTGCACCTTGTGCTGGGCACAAAGAAAGGCCACTCTAAAATGTGCAGTTTTGTCACACAGCACAATGCCACAGATGTCTCATGTTTTGAGGGAATGTTCAATTGGCATTCTGACTATGGGAATGTCCACCAGAGCTGTTGCCAAAGACTTGAATGTTAATTTCTCTACCATAAGCCGCCTACATCATAGTTTTAGAGAATTTGGCAGCACATCCAACTGGCCCCACACCTGCAGACCATGTGTACGGCATTGTGTGGGCGAGCGGTTTGCTGATGTCAACTTGCTGAACAGAGTTCCCTATGGTGGCGGTGGTGTTATGCTATGGGTAGGCATAAGCTACGGACAACGAACACAATGACATTTTATCTATGGAAATTTGAGTGCCCAGAGATACCATGACTAGATCCTGAGGCCCATTGTCGTGCCCTTCATCCGCCGCCATCACCTTATGTTTCAGCCTGATAATGCACAGCCCCATGTCGCAAGGATCTGTACACAATTCCTAGAAGCTGAAATTGCCCCAGTTCTTCCATGGCCTGCATACTGAAAGATGTACAGAGATCCTTGCTGAAAACCTGCTCCAGGGTGCTCACTGGACAACGACCCTAAGGACACAGCCAAGTCAATGCAGGAGTGGCTTTGGGACGAGTCTCAATGTCCTTGAGTGGCCCAGCCAGAGCCCGGACTTGAACCTGATCGATCATCTCTGGAGAGACCTGAAAATAGCTGTGCAGCGACTCTCCCTATCGAACCTGACAGCTTGAGAGGATCTGTGGAGAAGAATGGGAGAAACTCCCCAAATACAGGTGTGCTAAGCTTGTAGCGTCATACCCAAGAAGACTCGAGGCTGTAATTGCTGCCAAAGGTGCTTTATAATTTTGTAATTTTACTTATATGAATACTTATGTAATTTATTTATTTTATGTTTTATACATTTGCTCAAATTTCCAAAAATCTGTTTTTGATTTGTCATTGTGGAATGCCAACTTGATGAAAAAACAACATTTTAATCCATTTTAGAATACTTTCTGAATGCACTGTATTTATATATTTTTTTACCTTTAACTAGGCAAGTCAGTTAAGAACACATTCTTATTTTCAATGACGGCCTAGGAACGGTGGGTTAACTGCCTTGTTCAGGGGCAGAACGACAGATTTGTACTTCGTCAGCTCGGGGATTCGATCTTGCAACATTTCAGTTACAAGTCCAACGCTCTAACCGCTAGGCTATCTGCTGCCCCACATTGGATGTTGGGGTGGGATAGGCATGTGCTAAGGGTCGTCAATGGGTGGCTTTTGATTTTTGGGTGGGGATTCCCCAGCTCTTACTCAGTAGGAAGAAGTTGGGTACTATATTTATTGGATATTATCTGAATCCTATAAATTAAAAGGGCCAATTTTGGTGCAATCAATTAGCTTAATTTCTCTGAGGAAAATTGTTTTATTAAAAAAAAAAAATTGTGCCCATCTTACCTGTTTCTTACTACAGAAGCAATTTCAGAACAAATTGGCTTGCTGTAATGACATGGAATGACTCAGTAGCCTCATCTACATAATTTGTATAGTATGTACAAAATACATATTGAAGCAGACATCCCTCCACATTATTAATTTTAATAGTGTAAACACTTTCTTCATGTCAAACACACATAACCCAAACTGTTAAATCGAGATCAGTTGTCACTGGAATGTCTCGCTACAATGTAAATGTCAAATTGACAGCGCTCAGCAGAGACTTAGCCTAACTGCTGAAACCAGAGGTGTCTGACTGATTGCACTGTGTGTGTGTGTGTGTGTGTGTCTGCTGTGTGTGCATGTGTCTGTCTATGGACTGTGTGGAGACAGCAGGAATAGCAGGCAGGCCCTCTTGTCAGACACACCCTCTCCTCTCTCCAGTGTGCTACATTCAGGGTGGTCTCACCTGGCTGGGAGGGGAGGGAGCCTGGGAGGGGAGCAGGGCCTTGGGGCAGCCAGGCAGAACCAGGCAGGGGAGGAAGGCAGTGTGTGGGTGGCCCTGACCTAACCACCAGAGATCAGGCCTGCTAAATTGCCACAAACCCCGTCAGATGATCCTCCAGCTGACACCATTCCAGTGTCACACAGTCTGCATCCCAAATGGCACCCTACTCGCTATCTAGCTCACTACTTTTGAACAGGGCTCAGACTACCTTCAGCCGTCACTCCGCCTCCGATCCACCGACCGGACAGCGTGTGGAGCGACAGACCGATAGCTCCCTCACGACCGGCTGCAACAAAGGGATGTTTGTTACTTTTGGTGGTTGGTTAACTTGGTACTCAAAAATAGAAATTAGTGCTATATGTTTAGCCATTAGGAGCGGCCTAGCGGATCGGTTTACCTTGACATCGTGACTTCAGCTAATGGGGGATTATCCCAGCTGTTGACAGCATACATCATTGTACGGCCAGATGTACTTACCCGTGTATTAGATACAGTGCCTTCAGAAAGTATTCACACCTCTTGACTTATTCCACATTTTGTTCGTTTACAAAGTGGGATGAAAGTGGATTTAATTGTATTTTCTTTTGTCAACAATCTACAAAAAATACTCATGTTTTGAAAATAAAACACTAATATATCTTGGTTAGATAAGTATTCAAAAACCCTTAGTCAATATATGTAAGAATTACAGTGGGGAGAACAAGTATTTGATACACTGCCGATTTTTGCAGGTTTTCCTACTTACAAAGCATGTAGAGGTCTGTAATTTTTATCATAGTTACAATTCAACTGTGAGAGACGGAATCTAAAACAATAATCCAGAAAATCACATTGTATGATTTTTAAGTAATTAATTTGCATTTTATTGCATGACATAAGTATTTGATACATCAGAAAAGCAGAACTTATATTTGTACAGAAACCTTTGTTTGCAATTACAGAGATCATACGTTTCCTGTAGTTCTTGACCAGGTTTGCACACACTGCAGCAGTGTGTGCAACTCCTCCATACAGACCTCTCCAGATCCTTCAGGTTTCGGGGTTGTCGCTGGGCAATACGGACTTTTTGCTCCTCCAAAGATTTCTATTGGGTTCAGGTCTGAGACTGGCTAGGCCACTCCAGGACCTTGAGATGCTTCTTACGGAGCCACTCCTTAGTGCCCTGGCTGTGTATTTCGGGTCGTTGTCATGCTGGAAGACCCAGCCACGACCCATCTTCAATGCTCTTACTGAGGGAAGGAGGTTGTTGGCCAAGATCTCGCGATACATGGCCCCATCCATCCTCCCCTCAATACAGTGCAGTCGCCTGTCCCCTTTGCAGAAAAGCATCCCAAAGAATGATGTTCCACCTCCATGCTTCACGGTTGGGATGGTGTTCTTAGGGTTGTACTCATCCTTCTTCTTCCTCCAAACACGGCGAGTGGAGTTTAGACCAACAAGCTCTATTTTTGTCTCATCAGACCACATGACTTTCTCCCATTCCTCCTCTCCCTTGGGTAAACTTCAGATGGGCTGGACACCGCTGGCTGAGCAGGGGGACCTGCGTGCGCTGCAGGATTTGAATCATGACGGCATAGTGTGTTACTAATGGTTTTCTTTGAGACTGTGGTCCAGCTCTCTCAGGTCATGACCAGGTCCTGCGTGTAGTTCGGGGCTGCTCCTCACCTTCCTCATGATCATTGATGCCCCACGAGGTGAGATCTTGCATGGAGCCCCAGACCGAGGGTGATTGACCGTCGTCTTCAACTTCTTCCATTTTCTAATAATTGCGCCAACAGTTGTTGCCTTCTCACCAAGCTGCTTGCCTATTGTCCTGTAGCCCATCCCAGCCTTGTGCAGGTCTACAATTTTATCCCTGATGTCCTTACACAGCTCTCTAGTCTTGGCCATTGTGGAGAGGTTGGAGTCTGTTTGATTGAGTGTGTGGACAGGTGTCTTTTATACAGGTAACGAGTTCAAACAGGTGCAGTTAATACAGGTAATGAGTGGAGAACAGGAGGGCTTCTTAAAGAAAAACTAACAGGTCTGTGAGAGCTGGAATTCTTACTGGTTGGTAGGTGATCAAATACTTATGCCATGCAATAAAATGCAAATGAATTACTTAAATCATACAATGTGATTTTCTGGATTTTTGTGTTAGATTCCGTCTCTCACAGTTGAAGTGTACCTATGATAAAAATGACAGACCTCTACATGCTTTGTAAGTAGGAAAACCTGCAAAATCGGCAGTGTATCAAATACTTGTTCTCCCCACTGTACCTTTTGCAATGATTACAGCTGTGAGTCGTTAATGGTAAATCTGAGGTTTTCACAGCTGGATTGTACAATAGTTGCCCATTATTCTTTCTAAAATTCTTCAGTCTCTGTCAAGTTATTTGATTGACAGCCATTTTCAAGTCTTGCCATAGATTTTCAAGCAGATTTAGGCCACTAGGCCACTCCGGAACATTCAATATTGTCTTGGTAAGCAACTCCAGTGCATATTTGGCCTTGTTTTAGGCTTTTGTCCTGCTGAGAGGTGAATGTATCCAAGTGTCTGTTGGAAAGCAAACTGAACCAAGTTTTCCTCTAGGATGTTGCCTGTGCTTAGCTCTATTCCCTTTCTTTTTATCCTAAAAAAATCCCTAATCCTTGCAGATGACAAGCATACCCATAATACGATGCAGCCACCACCATGCTTGACAATATAAAAGTGGTACTCAGTGACGTGTTGTGTTGGATTTGCACCAAATATAAAACTTTATTCAGGATAAAAACTGAATTTCTTTTCCACATTTTTTGTAGTATTATTTTAGTGCCTTATTGCAAACAGGATGGATGTTATGGAAACATGTTATTCTGTACAGTCTTCCTCCTTTTCACTCTGTGAATTGGGTTAGTATTGTAGAGTAACTACAATGTTTTTTTGATCTGTCAGTTTTTTCTCCCATCACAGCCATTAAACTTGAACTGTGTTTTAAAGTCACCATTGGCCTCATGGTGAAATCCCTGAGTGGTTTCCTTCCTCCCCAGCAACAGAGTTAGGAAGGGCACATGTATCTTTGTAGTGACTGGGTGTATCGATACAACATCCGAAGTGTAATAACTGCACCATGCTCAAAGGGATATTCAATGTCTGCTTTTTACATTTATTTTTTACCCATCAATAGGTGCCCTTTGCGAGGCATTGGAAAACCTCCCTGGTCTCTGTGGTTGATGCTATTTATGTGACTTGTTAAGCAGATTTTTACTCCTGAACTTAACAAAAGGGTTGAATACTTACTGACTAATTTTTGTATTMATTTGTAAACATTTCTAAAAACATCATTCCACTTTGACAAAATGGGGTATTGTGTGTAGATCAGTGACACAAAATCTCAATTTATAAAATTTTAAATTCAGGCTCTTGCCCAACAAAATGGAGAAAAAGTCAAGGGGTGTGAATACTTTCTGAAGGCACTGGTATGTATGTATGTATGTATGTAGTTATATGAACTGAATATGATTAAATGTAGCCTTTATTTTGGGTAATGTAACTGATGCCTCTAAGGGACACTCAAAGGGAGATATTTTCTTTTTTTAAAGTTACTTTCGTGATTTACTGTGAATTATTTTTTTTCAGAGCTTCACAAAATCTTTCTTCTGTGTTGAAGGCTTCTATGTTTTCAGTGTTGAAACCAAACCCCCACTCCCACACATGTCTGTTCCAACAATTAAAACCTGTCTTTTGGGGTCTGAAATAAATAGCCTAACCATAGTGTTGGATTAGCAGGAGAAGATGCTCCTGTAGTGTCTCTCCAGTAGCAGTGAGAGAGACCGAGACAGTGGAGTTGAGGGGCCCTGGCTCTGGCCTGGTTGTTATCTGTTGGCCATGTGTGCTACCGTGGAGTAGAGCAGAGCCAGACTGCTAAGCTGCATGCCCCGGGTGCAGAACGTCACGGCAGGGCCTCTCCACAGGCCTCCCCAATGAGGCATGCAGCCTTTATAGAGCCAGGCACGCTTTAACAGGCCCCGCTCCTCACTCGCCTTCCCTGTTTATTTATCCACAGGCCCAAGATGGCCAGAGCAGATGGGAACCAGACATCTCAAACAGAAACAATGGCAAATGCAGCGCAGGATTTATCGCTGGATTCCCCTGTGCCCCTTGCTACACTACGCTAGGATGCCTCGCTAGGAGTTAGGAGAGCACCATGTTTATCAAGGAGGTTCACCCTCCCTATCCACTCCTTCGATCTCTCTTCACCTCTCTCTCTCTATCTCCTCCTCTCTCTCTACCTCTGTCTCCACTTCCCCCTTATGAACCCATTTTTGTTGTGACTGTAGTTAAGAAAAACATAGCCAAACTTTTCATGCGCTATGGACTTCTTATGGAGCACCGTTGCCTCATATGTTCATGCACATCATTCGAGATGAATGTCACAGCTGCGAAGAAGCTCGGGTGTTTTGAGCATAACGTGAAGCTGGACGGAATAAACTGTATTTGAAGGCTGGAGTGTGATAACTTACTGAGCGTTGCCAGGGAACAGCTTAATGTCTATTCACTTTCATTAGAAGGGTGTTCTTCCTATTAGGCAGAATAATGTAATGGACTCTGATGTGAAAGGGTACTGGGCATGCTTTAGAAAAAGTTGAAGGGGAAATTGTCAGATCATCGCTGTCTTTTGTTTCATTTTAAAGTTTGGCGATAAACTAATGGTAACGAGTAAGCCCTTTTGACTAGTACCAGCTGTCATATTCTCCTATTCAAGTCAATGAACTGCTAATTGTTCTGAATTATCTGTATCAGTGCTACAATACAACTGTTTAGTGGGGCCTGATCCTTGAGTGAAAACACATCCTCTTCCTCTCAAAGCCCACTAACTACCTTAACATTAGTATTGTTTCATACCAACAGAACTCTGCTCCGGGTCTTGAGGTAAAGAGAGAATGCTTATAAATCTCTGTGGTCCTTCTCCCTCTCTCAAATTCTGATGAATGTGTGTTTCTCCTCCATGTCTCCCTCCAGACGGACATCTTGGTGTTGAGCTGTGACCTGATAACGGACGCTGCCCTCCACGAGGTGGTCGACCTGTTCCGGGCCCACAACGCTACCCTCTCCATGCTGATGAGCAAAGCCCACGAGTTCACCGAGACTGTTCCCGGACAGAAGGGCAAGAAAAAAAACGGTGTGATTCAGATGATTATAGCACAACAAGCATTATTACACCAGATCCTGCATTTGAGTTTGAGTCAACCAAAAATAGTGAATGCAGAACACTACTTCATGTCATCTGTCAGTATTTTTATGGATGATAAAATGGTACATTTCAAAGATTCATTCCCTAAAAAGGATATTCCCCAGTTAGCAAATGTTTATTGCGCTTGAAACAATCTACGATCAAACTCGTTGACATGTTTTATTTCTATATCTGTCTTATTAAACCGAGTGAAGGTCTGTAGGCCTAGATGTTAGTTTACAAGCCAGGCAGATGGCTAGCTTGTTAGTCGTGTGGTGAGATCTTAGCCATTGATGTGTGATTGTTCCTCTGGTGTCTTCCTTCTCCCAGGGGAGCAAAGGGACTTTGTTGGGGTGGATGGCACAGGAAAGAGGCTCCTCTTTATGGCCAACGAGGCCGACCTGGACGAAGGTCTGGTCATCAGGAAGTCCATCATGAGAAAGTGAGTATTACTTTATCACATTTAGTGGTTAAATGTAGACTCTACTAAAGGGCGTTGCCACGAACAGCACTGCAGATATTGCGATAAACAAGATGCAAGACGTATTTCCCACACAGTCATACACAGTATCTGTGCATGTGCATAGGTTCGCTTTACGCTGTTCGAGCATGGTAGGTGCGGGACCAAAACAGTGGGGGAGTTTAGCCTCGCGCTTCAATGCTCTTAGTTGTTGCGGAAATTGACCAACTGTGCTGTTTACTTTGTGCACCTACGTCATATCACTGAGTATACCTTTAAAAATGGTCTCCCCTCAAACCCAATAATGCCTATTGTCTGACTGGTGATGATAAATTGAAACTTATGAAATGTTGGCTGTATTCGTTTCCATTTCAAAAAATGTCATTGCCTTGTCAAATTAAATCCCCGTTCTCACTATTAATGATGTGACGTTTTCATAGCCTTACAAATAATGTGACCGAGTTGGTCTGGGTAGGAACTGGCAGTCAGGTACAATAACGCCTCCCCCGGTCTAACAATACAGGGATACATATTTTATCACTTCTCTTTTGAGTCTGACTCTTGAGTCTTTCCACTGGGCTGTCTTATCAACTGAACTGGGTTCAATTCCTATTTCAAAAACTTTATCTGTGCTTGTTTGAGCTTGAGCAACCATCACTCAACTGGCTCTCCAGGCAGGAAAAAGCAAATGCTTAACGCATTTGGAAGATCTCAAATAGTATTTGAACCCAGGTCTGTCTTATCAAGCCAACGTGTCTGTGTGTCTGTGTGTCTGTGTGTGTGTGTGTGTTGTGTGTGTGTGTGTGTGTGTGTGTGTGTGTGTGTGTGTGTGTGTGTGTGTTAGCACAGCGCAAGGCGTGGAGTGTTGAAGGGAACAATGCAAACTTGTTCAGATCTGACCCTGCATTTGTGTGGGATTGCTAATAAAAACACAGCACTCCCCAGCCTTGGCTGTCATGAGACTAACCAATTACTTCAGCTACACAGGGATTTGCTCCTGCTTTGGCTGTGTTCGGGCTGTTTTTCCACGGCAGACCTCCTGTTCCAGCTTAGCGCATGCTGTGGTCCTTTTTCTTTCACTTGTTCTCGCTCTCTTTTTCAAACATCCATGTAGGATTTATCGTTGTGCTGGGTGGTTGTGTGTGTGCTTGCATTTGGCTGCTCTTAAGCCGTCTATTTATGCTCTTATCTCATCGCCACCCTACGTCTTAAAGCGGCAATCAGCAGTAGAAACAATAATGCATTCTCCCTGCCCCATTTTCGGTTAAAAAGATGAGGCATGTGGCTGGAGAAATGTAACCACTCTCAAATTCATAGCTATGGCTACAAGGACTGACCGTCCATAATATCAAAACATGTTTTGAGGCTAAATTGTGTTTTACAAACGTTGGAGCAAAATAAACTTATATTTGGGGTTCTGATGGGGTACTACTCTCATGTTGAACTACTCTCATGAGGCATTTCTAAGTTATGTTAATCGCCAAGGGTTATGGGTTTGATTCCCGCTGGGGCCACTCATACATAAAATGTTTGCACGCATGACTATAAGTTTGTCACGTCCTGACCATAGAAAGCCTTTATTTTCTATGGTAGAGTAGGTCAGGGCATGACTAGGGGTTTAGTCTAGTTTATATTTTCTATGTGGGGTTCTAGTTTGTTTTTTCTATGTTGGTGTTTTAGTATGTTTCCCAATAAGAGGCAGCTGGGTATCGTTGTCTCTAATTGGGGATCATACTTAAGTAGCATTTTTTCCACCTGTGTGTTATGGGATATTGTTTTGAGTAGTGCACGTTACACCTCTGTAGTCACGGTTTGTTGTTCATTTATTGTTTGTTTTGCTAAGTTTCACTTTATAATAAATTATGTGGAACTGTACATTCGCTGCGCCTTGGTCCGTCTCTACACACGAACGTGACAAAGTTGCTTTGGATAAAAGTGTCTGCTAAATGGTATTTATTATTATGGTCCACAATGGATGTAGTAACTGCTGATTGCCTCTTTTTTTTTTTTTTTAAGCTTTAAAGCAGAATTCATGTTTGTTCAATTGCCAAAGGTGTAAATCCTACTTGACCAGATCAATAAAATGATCTATTGATGTAAAATACTTGCAAATGTACTGCCCACTACTAAATACATATTGGTATTAAGGCCATTTAGAGTTGATAAAACGTCATGCATAAGGAATTCGGATAATAAGGAACTAGAATAATGAACTAGATAGTCATATTCGTTTTTGAAAGAAATGGCAAACTTGCTCATCAAATACCCGTATGTCTAGTGTGCACAAAACGTATGAACCCATTAGTAGCATTATCTTGAGTCCCATGCGTGGTGTCTATGATGTCTGGGCTGAAAGAGCTGAAGCTGTCGACATCCTGGCTGGACCTGGACTGCAGCCCTGGGCCCATATTCATAAAGTAGTTATCTAGGACCAGGTCCTCCCTGTCCATATAATCTTATCCATTATGATCTTAAAGGCAAAACTGATCCCAAATCAGCACTCCTACGAGACCTTTTGTGAAGATGGGCCCAGGTCATGTGCCTTGGTCCTGGGCTTCTGGTCTGTGGACTGGTCCTGTTCACTGGTCTGGGCTGTGGGCTGCGGTTCTATGACCTATGTTCTAGGTTGTGGACTCTGGGCTGTGGGAGCTGGTCTGTTGGGAGCTCGTAAATACTTCAGGGAGCCAGAGCCACTGTAAATCCTGCCCAATAAGAGAGGGGCCGCACCAGCAGCTGCAAGCATGCTTCCCTGCAAAAGGAAATTGGCCACGCGCGCTAATGTGAGATACGCACACACATGCATGTAGCAAACACACACACACATCAGGATATCACACGCAGTTGTGGGCTTGTGGCACTACATTCATACTGAGCTTACTTACACTGAAATACTTGCATATAGGAAACATCTGAACATTTTGGCCTACACATGCACATTGAAAGACTGGCAAATTGTTTCTCCACAAACAGCCACAACATGCACAACCTCACAGGCCTGAAGTTTATTAGGCATGTTAACCCCAATCAAATTAAACGTCTAGTTGAGCTTTAAAATGGAAGTCGTCAATGAACCCTAGGCCACTTGTTGAAAGACTGAGGTGTATTGAGTTTGTCAGTCTTGTGATATCTTAAAGCTGTCGGCTAACTCTTCAGCTAGCATAAGTATCGATGCTTTGTCATTTATTTCAGCCCCAGATGTCAAAGGTCTCTGTTTCGACTCTGTTTCCCCCCATTAAGCCCCTTTTTCCTGAGCGTAGGAAGTTTGAGATGTCTGAAAGCCTCCCATACCAGCTCAAGTCATTCCCTGGCTGTTTGTCTAAGCTGTCTCCAGAGTCTTTCTTTACTTGTCTGCCGTTGTATTTAAACAGACATAGGCTGGGTGACGTATGGAATGGGATCGCTGGGCTGCTGTCACGTGTTGCTGTCCTATACTGTGGTACGGCTAACCTGGGACCAATGGCTTAACCACCACTCACTTCGGGCCACTCAATTCCTTTGTACAAATTTCCCATTGATATCAATGCATGAGTTATTCGAAGTTACAAACGCGGATCTTGGGCTAGGATAAGGTCATGATAAGCTGTAGTCCACACTACCTACCGAAAGAGTTTTAATCTGTATTCTTTGTAGCTGTTTACAAACCACAATAGTCAGAGGCTGGCACTAAGACAGCATTGAATGAGCTGTATTCCCCTATAAGAAAATGCTCACCCAGAGGCGGCACTCCTAGTAGCCGGGGACTTTAATGCAGGGAAACTTAAATCCATTTTACCAAATCTCTATCAGCACGTTAAATGCTCTCTCTCGCCCTCCATTTGGCAAATCTGACCATAATTCTATCCTCCTGATTCCTGCTTACAAGCAAAAATTCAAGCAGGAAGCACCATTAACTAGATCAATAAAAAAGTGGTCAGATGAAGCAGATGCTAAGCTACAGGAGTGTTTTGCTTACGGAATTCATCCAATGACATTGAGGAGTATACCACCTCAGTAATTGGCTTCATCGATGACGTTGTCCCCACAGTGACCGTACGTACATACCCCAACCAGAAGCCATGGATTACAGGCAACATCCGCACTGAGCTAAAGGCGAGAGCTGCCGCTTTCAAGGAGCGGGACTCTAACCCGGAACTTATAAGAAATCCCGCTATGCCCTCCGACGAACCATCAAACGGGACTAGGATCAAATCGTACTACACAGGCTCTGACGCTCGTCGGATGTGGCATGGCTTGCAAAACATTACAGACTACAAAGGGATCCACAGCTGCGAGCTTCCCATGACGTGAGCCTGCCAGACGAGCTAAACTACTTCTATCCTCGCTTCGAGGCAAATAACACTGAAACATGCATGAGAGCACCTGCTGTTCCGGAAGACTGTGCAATCACGCTCTCCGCAGCTGATGTGAGTAAGACATTTAAACAGGTCAACATTCACAAGGCCGCAGGGCCAGACAGATTACCAGAATTGCAGTAGAGCAGGTTGAGAGCTTCAAGTTCCTGGTGTACACATCACCAACAAGCTTGAACATGGTCCAAGCACACCGACAGTCATGAAGAGGGCACGACAAAACCTTTTCCCCCTCAGTTGACTGAAAAGATTTGGCATGGGTCCTCAGATCCTCAAAAGGTTATACAGCTGCACCATCGAGAGCATCCTGACTGGTTGCATCACTGCCTGGTGTGGCAACTGCTCGGCCTCCAACCGCAAGGCACTACAGAGGGTAGTGCGAACGGCCCAGTACATCACTGGGGCCAAGCTTCCTGCCATCCAGGACCTCTATACCAGGCAGTGTCAGGAAGGCCCTAAAAATTGTCAAAGACTCCAGCCACCCTAGTCATAGACTGTTCTCTCTGCTACCACACAGCAAGCGGTACCGGAGAGCGAAGTCTAGGTCCAAGAGGCTTCTAAACAGATTCTACCCCCAAGCCGTAAGACTCCTAAACATCTAGCCCAGACTTTTTGCATTGCCCCCCCCCCCCCYCTTTACACCACTTCTACTCTCTGGTGTCATCTATGCATAGTCACTTTAATTACTCTACCTACATGTATATACTACCCTAACCGGTACCCCTGCACATTGACTTTGTATCGGTACCCCCTGTATCAAGTCTCTCTATTGTTATTTTACTGCTGCTCTTTAATTACTTGTTACTTTTATCTCATTCTTATCTGTATTTTTTGGAAACTGCATTGTTGGTTAGGGGCTCGTAAGTAAGCATTTAACTGTAAGGTGAAGGTTGTATTTGGCGAATGTGACTAAGAAAAGTTGATCTTAAGTTAGTATTCAGCCCTTAAAGAACTTTCTCTTCCGTTCTAATGCCCTCATCCCTTGCTTTCTTTGATGCACTGATATTTGGCCTACATGTTACAGCAGGGTATGGTCAATATTCTTCAGAGACTCTTATTTTGATGACTTTTTAAAGGTATTGTTAGACAACCAGTGTTTGTTGGTTACCAAACTGCATGTTCTTGACCCCTGTCCTAGATTACCACCACGTTGTCCCATGCTAGTAGTCTGTGTGGTGACACCCTTCACTACCCATTTCCACATGTGAATGAAATGCAAGCTGAAAACATGCTACACATATGATGTAAGTTGGCCCCTGAATTGATTTGACAGTGTGAAGGCTCCTGCAGATTCCTCTCATACAATGTTGCTCCACTTTCCACTGTAAATCCAGCAGAGGTGAAGTCAGAGTCCTTGCTGTACTACCATAGTTTCATTCTCTTTTAGGATGAAATCATGGATTTGGTCAATCACTTGAGGTCTACAGTACTTGGTTCCCGCTAAACTAAATATATTTGAAGAATTTAGGACCATTGCAAAACAAGTAGCATGTGTCTCGTCCCCTGTGTGCCATGAAGCACACTCCTCAAACATTCCTCTCTTTAAATGGCGTCAATCTATTGTCCAATGGCAAGTGGCAAAGTTTGGGACGCTATACATTTAATTGCACGTTTTCCTAAGTAACTACCCAAGTCTGGAATTTTTTTGTCCCTTCATATTTACTTTCTGTGCTCAGACAAGAGAGGATACAAAGAGCCTAGGTCTTTATAGTAAAGCCCTGTGTAGCTGGCCGCTTGAGCAAATTTGCCTGGGCCTTGCGGTGGTGTTGACACAGACTAGGTCCAGAATAGCAGTTAGAACTGTCCCTTCAGAGAGAAGCACAAGGACCATTTACCTCACAGCGCTGCTGCCATGTGTAATGTGCTCGTTTAGGGCCTACTACACGTGAAGGTTTTTAGTAGTAAGTCATTAAGCTATTTGGAAATGAGTCACCCAAGCCCGAGGAGTCTTCCAACAATGTTCTGTTTCACTCACCAGCCAGGCCCTCTAGACCTGGTGTTCCCAAACTGTGGGGCGCGGCCCCTGGGGAGGAGGTGGCTTTAAACTTACTCTTGAAAGTTGTAATAGTAGAATGCACAAGGTGCAATTTCGAAATTGGATAGTGCATCATCAGTTCCTCTTGGTCATTGCATACCTTAGAGCTATATATAACTATAATGTCCAGCTCAACTAGCCCATTTCGGCTAACATTTTTTTGTTTTGTAGCTCATAGATATTGTTGTAATTTTTTGTCACAAAAATATCACATGAATACATGTTATACAGGGCAAAATGTATAGAATTGCACGAAAATGAGCTTTAAACCTGCAAAATTCTCTCCACCAACGAGGGGTGTGAACAGTTTGTCTCACTAACAGTGCTTGTGCCCATAGAAATAGACATGGTGCATCTGTGCAGGGGGGGCGGGATGTTCCCCAATGCTGGAAGGGGGCCCTGAGGGAAACATTTGTGAACCTCTGCTGTAGACTACCAGGAATTACACATTAAACTTGTTTGGCAAATGCAGTGGCTTTATGGCCAAACGATGTGTATTGTAGTTCTACTAAAATGATCATGCAAATGGAGGTCCTTCCTCCAGCATGTAGGCCTTCCCAGTAGACAGACTAGGCCTGTTGCTGCTCCTGCTTGTGTTTAACCATGGTGCAATTCTCCATAAAGGGCACACGTTAACCCACACCATTCTCCTCCACACCTCCAGCCACAACACACTGATCCCTGGGTATCTCTCCTGCTGGCCTGCCTCCCTGCCTGACTGCCCAGCCCCACAGGTGCCAAACAATGATGTCAGATGCTGGTTGTGTGCTATGATATTCCTGTCTCTGTTTTCAGCCCCTCGTTGGCGGGTTCAGCACATGTCCCCTCTGTGAGCTGGTTAATGGAATGGCTCAAAGTTGTAGTAATTTACCTCTTGCTTGTTTACCCGCTTCCCTCTTCCCCCTCAAAACATGATTTATACGGCCCGGCATCTGGTTCTGAAATCTGCATGGCCAAACAGAGCTGACTCATTCTCAATGCTTCAAATCGCATTCTTCACCCAAGAAAAGACGGAGCGGGGGAGGCAGTCACATAAAGTCCCGGAGATGAGATGGTTTTCTTATGGTCTCGCTTCATAAATGTCACATTTAGGGGAGGAGGAGAGAATGGGGGGCCCAGTTGACTGCAACACCACCCGGCAGGCTGGATAGCCGGGTCGCTATGATAGTGTTTCACCACTCTAATCATGGTGGAGGTTTGTCATCTATTTCACCTGATGCTCTGACCCAGAGGTCATGTAGAATATAGGCTAGTGAATGTACGGCTATGGTCTTATCTGACCCATTGCGTAGGTTCTGTCCAAGGAGCTGTTTATGGAGTCGGGTCACCTGGTCATACTTTAAGCGTAATTCAGAATCCAGAGACGTGATAGTCCAACGACCCATTGTGACATAGCTATGCGGCTCTAAGACCACCTTCCGCGGGGGACGCACAGCCCATCTGAACGTGGTGACGGTTGGAGAAATTGCTGCGCTGGGAATTCCAAAAGTATGAAAGCCAGTGGTCCAACATTCTATCATGCTGCTGTGCGTACCCGTACACGTTTTGGACTCTGAAGCATTTCACTGTAAGGTCTACTACACCTGTTGTATTCGGTGCATGTGACAAATAAAATTTGATTTGATATGTTTTATGTGAGCAGTGCTTATAGAGGCCTTCTCAGAGGATGAGACCTGCATTCACCATGGCCAGAACTGCAGTGAACAGAACACCAGCTTTTCTAACTGACACCACAGTCTTGGAGAGCTGATGTTTGGCCAGGGGTCGGCAACAGGCGGCCAGAGGAACCAAAACGGCCTGCAAGTGTTTTTTATTTTTTATCTTACAAATAAAAAGAGACGTGATCGTGTCTCTAATCAAGGTACGAAATTATTGTTATTTTCGGCCCGAGGCTGACTAGTTGCCTACCCCTGATGTAGGCTATTGTAGGCCATTTTGACTGCAGGTTTAGATTTAATTCTGTAACCAACATTATATTATCATGGTAATTTCACCAGAGCACTTCAAAATAAACCCCAACAGCAATTATTCTCCACTCAATCAAAGCTTTTTAACACATTGCTCCCACACCTTCTGATCCTCTGAGTTTTCCCTCTTTCTTTCTTCAGCTGCACCTCCCATTCCAATTCTCATACCGACTCAACAGATTCACAGATGGTGCAATCTCTTTTGCACTGCACACTGYCCTTTCCCACCTTGACAAAAGGAATACCTATGTGAGAATGCTGTTCATTGACTACAGCTCAGCGTTCAACACCATAGTGCCTTCCAAGCTAATCACTAAGCTAAGGACCCTGAGACTAAAAACCTCCATCTGCAATTGGATACTGGACTTTCTGACGGGCTGCCCAGGTGGTGAGGGTAGGCACCATATCCGCCTCGCTGACCCTCAACACGGGAGCTCCTCAGGGGTGCGTGCTTAGCCCCCTCCTGTACTCCCTGTTCACCCACAACTCCAACACCCATTTAGAGTTTGCTGACGACACGATGGTGGTAGGCCTGATCACCGGACGATGATGAGACCGCCTACAGGGAGGAGGTCAGAGACCTGACAGTGTGCTTCCAGGACAACAATCTCCCTCAACGTCAGCAAGACAAAGGGGCTGATCATTGACACCAAGAAACGGAGGGACGAGCACACCCCTATTCACATCGACGGAGCTGTAGTGGAGATGGTTGAGAGCTTCAAGTTCCTCAGTGTACACATCACTAAGGACTTATCATGGTCCAAACACACCAACACAGTCGTGAAGAGGGCACAACAACACGTATTCACCCTCAGGAGGCTGACAAGATTTGGCATGAGCCATCAGATCCTTAAAAACGTATACAGCTGCACCATCGAGAGCATCTTGACTAGCTGCATCACCTCTTGGTATGGCAACTGCTCGGCATCCAACCGCAGAGCGCGACAGAGGGTAGTGTGTAACGCCCAGTACATCAATGGGGCCGAGCTCCCTGCCATCGAGGACTTCTATACCAGGCGGTGTCAGAGAAGGTAAGGCACTAAAAAGGGTCAAAGGGTCTAAAAAGGTACTCCTGCCACCCAAGTCACAGTCTATTTCTCTCTGCTACCACATGGCAATTGGTACCGGAGCGCCAAGTCTGGGACCAAAAGGCTCCTGAACAGCTTCTACCCCAAAGCCATAATACTACTGAACAGTTAATTAAATGGCTACCCATACTTTCTGCTTTTCATTTACTACCTACATGTACATAGTGCTTCAATTAATCACAACCAAACCTACATGTATATTTCCTCAGTCAATCACCCTAACTACCTTGTACCCCAGTACACTGACTCGGTACCGGTACTCCTTGTATATAGCCTCGTTATTGTTATTTGATTGTGTTATTTGATTGTGTTACTACACTCATTTATTTAATTGTAAGTGCTGGTTAATTGTAAGTGCTGTTATTATGAAGTGGAAACGTCTATGAGCAACAACTGCTCAGCCGTGAAGTGGTAGGCCACACAAGCTCACAGAACGGGGCCACCAAGTGCTGAAGTGCGTATCACGTAAATATCATCTATCTTCAGTTGCAATACACACTACCAAGTTCCAAACTGCCTCTGGAAGCAACGTCAGTACAATAACTGTTTGTCGGGAGCTTCAGAAATGGGTTTCCATGGCCGAGCAGCCACACACAAGCCTAAGATCACCATGCGCAATGCCATGAGTTGGCTGGAGTGGTGTAAAGCTCGCCACTATTGGACTCTGGAGCAGTGGAAACTCATTCTCTGGAGTGATGAATCACGCTTCAACATCTGGCAGTACAACGGACAAATCTGGGTTTAGTGAATGCCAGGAGAACGATACCTGCCGCAATGCATAGTGCCAACTGTAAAGTTTGGAGGCTGTTTTTCATGGTTCGCGGTAGGCCCCTTAGTTCCTGTATAGATAAATCTTCACGCTACAGCATACAAAAATATTCTAGACGATTCTGAGCTTCCAACAGTTTGGGGAAGGTCCTTTCCTGTTTCAGCATGACAATGCCCCTGTGCACAAAGTGAGGTCCATGCAGAAATTATTTGTGGAGATCAGTGTGGAAGAACTTGGCTCTGTGCAGGCCAGTCATGACCTCAATCACATCAAACACCTTTGGGATAAATTGGAACGCCAACTGCGAGCCAGGCCTAATCGCCCAACATCAGTGCCCGATCTCAGTAATGCGCTTGTGGCGGAATGGAAGCCAGTCCCCGCAGCAATGTTCCAACATCGAGTGGAAAGCCTTCCCAGAAGAGTGGAGGCTGTTATAGCAGCAAAGGGGGACCAACTCCATATGAATGCCCATGATTTTGAAATTAGACATTTGAGCAGGTGTCCACATACTTTTCGTCATTGGGTGTATTTTATTTTTATTTATTTGTTAATGTTCTACTTTTTAACTGTATTGTTGAGAAAGGGGCTCTTAAGTAAGCATTTCATGGTAAAGTCGTCTCTCTTGTTTTATTCGGCGTATGTGACAAATACGAATTGATTTTCATTTGAGACGCTTCCCACATCACACCGGTTGCTCTGCTCTCAAATGAAATACACTGGCCTCCAGGGCAGGACGTGTCCCAAATGGCACCCTATTCTCTATATAGTGCTCTACTTTTGATCAGAGCATTATGGTGCACTACCCTTTTATACAGCAATATAAATGGAATAGAGTGCCATTTACTACAGACAGAGGCTCTATACCCAGAACGCTCTGTCATGTCAATTGCAGGCTGTAAAACAATTGGGGGGTCTGCTTGTGTTGGCATCTCACCAGACTGGACACGGTTACCATGGCAGCCAGGCTTCTGGGGCAGGGCCTGCGGATGGAGGCTGGCAGGGGACAATACACAGGTGCCATGATATCCCAGGGACTTTTGTCACCTATCTTTTTTTCCCCTTATAGCAGATGTTCTGTTTGTTCAGTCACTTACTGCTTTCAGCAGACGAATAAAAATCAGAATGAAAGGGTGCCATTATTTTAATTCTGTCATCAAATTAAAACCGAATTCTGAGAAGAAAACAGTGGTTTTGCTCGTGAGGAGGCATGCTGTCTGCTACAGGGTACTTTATGGTGTGTTGTGCCATGAACATTGACATTCAGTTACATTACGTTACATGAAGTTACATGAAGTTACATGAAGTTATAGCTGTGTAACACACAACTCAAGTAGAATTTTGTCACCTACAAAAGTGAAATTGGGACTAATCCTTAATCCACCTGGGTAATATCAAAAATCCCTTTAACTCCAAACTAACTGTTAACGTATGTCATAGAACATGCCTTTACAATTGTTCTATTACAACTACTGTGTTTTTACGCGGGTATAGAGCAATGTCATGTACAAGTCCCCAGCTTTTTAATTTGAATGTGATTTGATTTACCCCCCACGTCTGTCTCTCTCTTTCATTCAGACATCCAAGGATGCACATCAAAACTGGCCTTGTGGACGCCCACCTGTACTGCCTGAAGAAGTCTGTGGTCCACTTCCTCGCTGATAACAAGTGAGGCCTTTTCGCATGTTTGACTTTGGTTGTGTCCTTTGTGTATGAACTTTTGCATGTCATTCCATGTCAACTTTTTTGCGTGTCATCACAAATGTGTTTTATGTTAAATGTACACTGAGTGTACAAAACAGTAGACAGACTGACCAGGTGAATCCAGGTGAAAGCTATGATCCCTTATTGATGTCACTTGTTAAATCCACTTCAATTAGTGTAGGAGAGGAGAAAAGGCTTAAAAATCCTTCTTTAACCTAAGACAATTGAGACAGATTGTGTATGTGTGCCATTCAGAGGGTTAATGACCAAGATGAGATTTAAGTGTCTTTTAACGGGGTATGGTAGTAGGTGTCAGGCCCACCGGTTTGAATCAAGAACTGCAATGCTGCTAGGTTTTTCACGCTCACCAGTTTGGACATCCAGCCAGAAGCAGAAGCATTGGAGTCAACATGGGCCAGCATCCCTGTGGAACGCTTTTGACACCATGTAGAGTCAATGCCCCGACAAAGTGAGGCTGTTCTGCAGGCAAAAGGCGGTGTAACTCAATATTAGGAAGGTGTTCCTAATGTTTTCTACACTCAGTGTATGTCAAATTATTTTTAAAAAGGTACCAATAACCATCCACATAAATGTGAATACAGTGTGTTGCTAGATACAGGTGAAATAACGAATGGCACCTTTCTTGCCAAGTTGTATGCATGTTGAATTGGAGTTAATATATGAACAGACTGTGACTGTGGAAAGGCTTTGAGACTGGTATGTATTCTTGTTAGGTGGTCATTTGTTTTACAATGTGCCACTTGAGCAGTTTATTAGGCTTTTACCCCCTTGAGCGTTAGTGTCAGAGGTACACCTCAATCACAACTGTGTTGATCATCTCACTTCCTCATACTTTTTGTACCTTCTTTTCAAGTGCAATCACTTTGGACCAATCAGAAAGTATGTTGTTTATTGCCCATTTTAAATGTTTGGGTTATTATATATAATAGGGCCACCACCATAGATTTACTTAAAGCTTATAACATATAGATGTAATTTATTGGAGCTCTGTAGCCACCACCACCAGATCAAATGATCCATAATTTTAAAGATATACACCTGATCATTAAAATCCAGGCCAAGCAATTAAATGCATTGTTAGATGCCTCACTTAGTTGAAATGCATCTCACTTTGATAAATGTACGTCCTATTGATGTAGCCTATATTTCTAATGGTGTTAAATTAATCTACTCACATTCTCCAGCCCATACATCCTAGGCAGGTGATTCTCCCCCCCACCACCTGCAAGACCAAAAGCAGAAGCTCCAACCTTCTACTCCTCCACCCACCCCCAGTCTAGGCCCCCAGTCCCTTTAAACTGGTATTGTGAGGAGACCCAGCAGCTCCTTTAAGTGGTGTTGAAAATAAGCACAGGTGGCATTAATTGGAGAGTACATTGACTCACTAGCTCGATCCCTTTCCCTTCAAATATACATTTTCTACAGGGGATTTACATAAATATGCAGCAACGCAGCCGCTTGTTCCTGCTGCTTCCCATTGCTTTGACATATTTTAATTTAACCTTTATTTAACTAGGTAAGTCAGTTGACGGCCTACCCCAGCCAAATCCTAACCCAGACGACGCTGGGCAAATTGTGCGCCCCCCTATGGGACTCAATCACGGCCGGTTGTGATACAGCCTGGCATCAAATCAGGGTCTGTAGTGACGCCTCTAGCACCTATAGCACTGAGATGCGCTACTCGGGAGCCCTATTATTCACCAGTCCTCCTGATGTGAATATAATTTCATCTAATCTGCCGTCCAGACTCAGGAGACCCCAAAACCACTACCCCCTTTTTTTTTTTCTCATCAAAGTAGGTTGACTTTAAATTCAGCTCCCTTTTCTTTCACATTCTCCCCTTTTCCTCTCTCTCTCCCTTTCCCTCTCTCACTCTCTCTCTTTCTCTCCCCCTCTCTTTCTCGCCCTCTTTCTCGCTCTTCTCTCTTTTGAAGCTGCTCTGCTGTGGAGCGCTCATGGAGAAAAATGGACAGAGTAACTGTTGTTTCTTTCTCAGCATTCAGATGGAAATTCTAATCTCCCTTCAAAGAAACTAAAAAGAGAGTGAGGAGGAGAGATGGAGAGGGACATGGAGTGCAGTGCAGAAGTGAGGAGGAGGAGAAATTAAAATTGCCTACAGAGCTTACTTGGATGTTTGAAACCTTGATTCAGCCTTATTTTTTTTTTTACCTGTTAGGAAACCCTTGAACGCGTACACCATGAAATGATCATGGTTGTTTCTTTGTTTTCTGGTTAGCATAAAACCCTCATGAGCAGAGTTGGGCATTCAGCTTGTGAGAGTGTTCAATACATGGACATTAACCATGTACACTCAAAGGAATTGTCCTTCTTCTAACGCCCCTCTCCCTACATCTATCATTTGGATTGACCATGAGGAAATATCTCCCTCAACCTACGCTGACAATTATTGCTCATAGAAATAKAATGAGTAGAATGTGCCTTCCCATTCAGGTCAATTGCCATGGTCAGATTTCTATGCCCGCTCTACTAATTCTAATTCTATGTTATTACTCTTCAAAAGATTTGAGGGTCAAAGGTTACACACATCATGAGGGTAAAATGTACCTTTTACTTTCAGTKAATGTACTATTTCAGCAATTCAGTAACTATTGTATTTTGTTTTGTTTTTCTCTCAAAGATCAATCTCTTCGATTCGGGGAGAGTTAGTCCCGTATCTGGTCCGCAAACAGTTCTCTAAATCCACCAACTCTCCGAAGGTCAACGATGAAACTCATCAGAACCTAAAGAAAATCGATAGCAATGTTAACTTAGGTAATGAACATTCCAAATAGACTATGCTTGAACATTTAAGACATTCCGTAGCTAGGTTGTAACTCACTTCATGTTCATGCGCGCACACACACACACACACACATTCACCTGTGTGTATCTGCTGAAATATGTGTGTGTAGAGATCCAGATCTCGTCCAGGGATGAGGAGCTGCTGCATCTAACCCAGGAGAGGTCCTGTTGGAATGACCACCGTGGAGACATGAGCGAGGCCTACCACGGAGGACGCCTGCGCTGCTACGTGCACATCATGGACGAGGGAATATGTTACCGTGTCAATACGCTAGCGGCCTACATCGAAGCCAATCGCCTGGTGAGTGAGTGAAGGGACACTGTGTAGAAAATGTGACGCTCTTGGTTATTTTACAGAAAACCTAGTTTAATAGCAGGCTCTGTGACCAACATAACGCCAGAGTTGTGGGTTTGATTCCCACGGGGGAACAGTGTGGGGGGAAAAAATATATATATATATGAAAATGTACACACTCACTACTGTAAGTCGCTCTGGATAAGAACGTCTGCTAGATGGCAAAAAAAAGAAAGATGTTCATATTTCAATGATAAGAATGATTCCTGAACATGACTGACAGTATTGCTTTATCCTCATCCATTTTCTCTGTGTTCTCTTTATCCTCATCCATTTTCTCTGTGTTCCAGGCCCCTAAGCTGTTTGATGAGCCTGCAGTCCATCCATCAGCAGTGGTCTCTGAGCGCTGTCTGGTGAGTAACTACTATGACCAACAGGGAACGCACTAAGAGTAGCTAGATGGGTGGTTTTCTTAGACGTCTGGTACAATGTGGATTTTCTGACTGAGTCTGAGAGTGAGTCATTCGCAGGATTGAGAGTTTCTGGTGAGTGAGGGTGACATTAGAGTGAGTGTGCTTTGGTGAGTCACATGGTATTCTTGTTAGTTGTCTATGCGGTAAGATGCTGTGATTTATGAGTAAAGCTCAATTCAGATTGGGATCCGCGATAGTCCAGCTTCCCATTGTGACATATCCCGCTGGGGACGCACAGCCCGACCTTCGCACCTCCCCAAAATGTCCAACCAACGTGGATCCGCGTACGCGGCTCTTAATCATTTGAATGTGGCAATGGTTGGATTAATTGCTTGAGCCGCTCTGAGAATTCGAAAACTATGAAAGTATATTCTAGAACACTGCTGTACGGCCATGTACGTCTTTAACTGTAGCCAACCATAACTTGATATATCTGAAACAGTCTGAATAGCGGAGCATGTATGAGCGCACCCGATGCAGATTAGGGCAGACGGGGCTATACGCTGCTGAATATAGCCTACCCACGTCGCAGTTAGAGCGGCCATTGCGCTGTTTCCTCCTCCCGCATGTTGTTGAAAGACCAAAGGGAAAGTAATATGAAGTTTGGGACACAAGTTATGCTTCTTCATAATCATAGATGAATTTAACGTGCACATTTTTCCCCAATTAAACAAATGACTTGCCTGAACACTTTGTTTATTGTCACATGTCCAACAATTCAGTTATCAATATCAGTCACGAGGATTTGTTTAGGCATTTTAGTTTGTTTGTCATTTGGCAATGTGAAACCAACCGGACCAAATGAAAAAAATACAATGTAAAAAAATTGTTGAATTCTGATTCGAACTAAATCGCAGAACTACAATATGTGTGAAATCGCCCTTACAGATGTAGGATCTTAATTTGATCACTGTGTTGCAGGAGAACTTGAAAATGTTTAACTTGTAGTGTATTTGAGGTTTAAAAAGGCTTCTGAAGTTTATAATTTCCAAGTCTGAAATTACAGATTTGATTTTCCCTTACGAAAAATGTATCAACCCCTACAAAAATGGCCATGAATTATAATCCACATAATAATTCACATTTTCTGTTGCTGCAGGATTATTCTCCTGCTGTAGCAAACTGGCTCAAATTAAGGTCCTACATTTGTAGGTTGCCTCTCCATTATCTTTATGTTCAAACTGCTTTCCCAACTGTCGTACACATTTGAGTTCTAAAATATCATCTTATAGTTCTCTCTTTTCTCTCATTAACAGACATATAAAGAGTTAACATTTTTACACTGGAATTTGACTCACTAATATAGTAAAGTGTAGGAAGGGATCAGAGTGAAATGTGAATTCTGCCGTGGTCTTTTCTGCTCATTATCTTTTTACTGACAACGTTCTACCACGTCTGCCTATTGTCTGTTAGATTGGTGCAGACAGCATAATAGGAGCTTCCTGTCAGATCTCAGACAAGACATCCATCAAGAGATCGACGATCGGCGTGTCCACCACCGTCAGGGAGAAGGTCAAAGTAACCAACTCCATCATCATGCATGGAGTCACCATTGAGGAGGGGTGAGTAGAGTCTACTGTATACAGATTTGGACCATTTCTACCACTGAGCCCTTTGACCCAAGGACAGTCCTTTTACCAGATAGTCACAGATGATACTTTATGGTGGAGAGAAAGCAGTGGAAGAAACAATTATCTTTTTCCATTTGAAAAAGGATTGGCAGTCAACTCCCTTCCCCAATTAAGCCTAGTATAGTGTTGAAGCACATAGGGGATCAAGTAGGTTTCAGAGGTCAGTGTAGAGGGAGAGAGAGAGAGAGGACCAAGGGGAACAAGTAGGTTTCAGAGGCCAGTGTAGAGGGAGAGAGAGAGAGAGAGGACCAAGGGGAACAAGTAGGTTTCAGGGGCCAGTGTAGAGGGAGAGAGGAGACCAAGGGGAACAAGTGGTTTCAGAGGTCAGTGTAGAGGGAGAGAGAGAGGACCAAAGGGGAACAAGTAGGTTTCAAGAGGCAGTGTAGGGGGAGAGAGAGAGAGAGGACCAAGGGGAACAAGTAGGTTCAGAGGCCAGTGTAGGAGAGAGAGAGAGAGGACCAAGGGGAACAAGTAGGTTTCAGAGGCCAGTGTAGAGGGAGAGAGAGAGAGAGAACAAGGGGAACAAGTAGGTTTTCAGAG
>NC_036871.1:20436308-20480893 GCF_002910315.2 Salvelinus sp. IW2-2015
GACAAGTAGGTTTCAGAGGCCAGTGTAGAGGGAGAGAGAGGACAAGTAGGTTTCAGAGGGCAGTGTAGAGGGAGAGAGAGGACAAAGGGGAACAGGGGGGGAGGGAGATGGCTGCAGCGCGAGGGGACTGACTGAGGCTTGTTTTATGTGATATGTGGGTAAAATGGAGAACTCTATGTTGACAATGTCCATTGGTGTGCAGTGAACCAGAGCATGCTTACAATGCAATACAAAAGCACATAGGTGATGAATATACATGGTTAAACGTCTGGATTCTCAGCAACAACGTATTTCACTTCATCCATATAACTCACAAGTTGTTGCACAGTGAGTTGATAGACTTGTGAACATATTTGCACAAACCTTTGGGATAAAAAAAACATTAATCRCACTTGTTTTCTACCTTAAGTTTCATTTTCAACTATTTATTGTGGGTGGATTTCTGACTCTGGAAAGTAAATCTACTATGAATTGGGGGGGGTTTCAGCCTAGCATTGGGAGACATTTTTAATTAAAGTATTTTCGCTCGTGCTGGTCGGTTGAAAGGATGTCCTGGCTGGTGATTTAAAACTGCAAGCATGACATGAATCGCAGGAGAGCGACCACTGAGAAGTAGAAAAGGAGTCTGTTATTTTAAATTCACACATCCTCAAATCCTGGGGAAGAGCTTTAACTGGCAGAGTTCGGCTTTAGCACAGTCCCTCTTAAAGACAGGGAGGCCAGAGCCAGTGTAGGTACCCTCATGTCCCAGTTAGTGCAGAAAAAGAAAGAAATGGCAATTCTTTCACAACATAAAAAAAAATGTAAGAGGGGATTAGTAAATCCCTGGCATGTTAAAGAAGGCACTTGCATTTTTGGGCCCTTTGTTTGCATGTAGGAGGGCTTGTTTACAAAGCTAAGGATATTTGGGGGGTCGAGGGAGGCCGGCGGAAGAGGTGGGTGGTTAAGGTGGGGGGGGGCTCACAGCAAGGAGGAGCATAGTGTCAGTAATTAGTGGTGTTTCAGTTGGGCTTCTTTGGTGGTCTCTCTGTTTAAAACTCCAATCCTTGTAATCTCCAATTGCCATCCACCCCACCCCAGCCGGGTTCCCTCCCTCCTCACCCCCCTCTCCCTCCAACCCTACCACCACCACCTGAATAGAATGCCCTCTGTGCAACAGCAGCCAATACAAACCTGCCTGTGTGAGTGGATGCAGGGCCTAGCGTGTCAGAGGCTCATGCATGTTGCTCCTCAGCCCGCCCCACAGAGCTCAATCTGTTGGTTCCCCCAGCTCTCCTGCCTAACCCTAACCCAACACACTACCACCACTACCTCAGAGTCTTTCCAACTGCTGGTACTGAGATTTAGCATGCCTCTGCCTGCCACCCAGGGTCTGGAGTTGCACTATGACAGTTACATATGGGAAGATGAGATTAAATCCTGAATTGAGGTTTATTGATTTCCTCTTTTTATTGTGCAGTTTAAGTTTGGTTTGATCAATCAAAGGTATGAAGAAACAATTTGGATGTTTGATAATGAGTAAATTAACAGTAAATGAAGATTAGGCTAAGAATTTGAAAGATTATTGACTTCTTACTCCACTCAAAGGAATGAGTATACTGCCTACCTAGACCCCAAACCAACCTACCATTGTTTAGACTGAGCTCAGTGCTAATAATGATTACAACATGGGGGTTTATTTTGACATGGGGGTGTGCTTGGTCTCAGCTTTGATGAACTGTCTATAATGTTTCTTTACTGCATGTCYTCAACAAAACAAACCTGACGATATCGAAATATTATAATTGTTTTTATTATTATATTTTTTTAACCTTTATTTCACTATGTAAGCCAGTTAAGAACAAATTCTTATTTACAATGACGGCCAAACCCGGGCGACGCTGGGCCAATTGTGCGCCGCCATATGGCACTGCCAATCACGGCCGGATGTGATTCAGCCTGGATTTGGGGGGGGGGGGTTTCGTCTTTTTTCGTATATATTTCAATCTCCTTTTTTCATTTTAAAATTAAATATACCTTCCGGCAACCCGGAAGTTTACAATTGGCTCATTCATCCCCCTCCTCTCCCCTGTAACTATTCCCCAGGTCGTTGCTGCAAATGAGAACGTGTTCTCAGTCAACTTACCTGGTAAAATAACGGTAAAATAAATAAATAAACCCGCCTCACCCAATGTGATACGGATCTGCTATTTTTAGAACCTATAGCTAGAACCTCCATCAGAAGCTAGCCATCAGATGCTAACCAGCTAATTAGCTACTAGCTATTTAGTCATTGTTAGCCACTGCTAGCGGCCTTTACCTTTAGCTCAGACACCAGACGCTTTTAGCCTGGATAATACCCGCCAGTCTGCACAGCACGATATCCACCCTGAGCATACCAGACTGCTTTTCTCCACTACATCACCAGATTCCTGCCGTAAGCTCTGGCCCATTACTCCAGATCATCGCAACTAGCTAGCTGCTACTGAGTGGCCCAGCCCCGAAGCTCGCCTTGAGCCAGGCCCATCTCCCGGCCTGCTCAGTGGACCCTATGATCACTCGGCTACACAGATGATGCCTCCCGGACTCTTCACTAACATGACTAGAAGCCACTACATCACCGGATTCCTGCCGTAAGCGCTGGACCTTTGCATCGGATCATCGCAGCTAGCTAGCTGCTACTGAGTGGCTATAGTGGCTAACGCCCTTGTCCCGAAGCTAGCACAAGTTAGCCTCGAGCCAGGAGCATCTCCCGGCTAGCAAACGAAATTACTCCAGCTACAATACCTCTTTTGCCAATTGGCCTGGAGCCTTTGTCGACACGGAGCCCCACCGATCCATCATGACTGATCTGCCGATGTAATTCCACCCGTTGTGCCCTCAACCAGCCTTTGCCGGACGTCAGTGAAGATGCTTCTGCTAGCCCCGGCCTGCTATCTTTATGACCGCCATGTCTCCCGCTTGCTAGCGTAGTAACGACTACCTAACGGCTTCCCTGTTTCATCTATTGCTGTTCACTGGACCCTATGATCACCTGGCTACATAGCTGACGCCTGCTTGGCTGTTCATTAATCACGGTACTCCATTTTGTTTATTTTGTTTATCTGTCGGCCCCAGCCTCGATCTCGGGCCCTTTGTGTAGTTAACTGACCCTCTCTGCCCATTCATTGCCATTTTACCTGTTGTTGTCTTAGCTAATTATCTGTTGTTGTCTTACCCATTTGTTGTCTTAGCTAGCTCTCCCAATCAACACCTGTGATTGCTTTATGCCTCGCTTTATATCTCTCTCTAATGTCAATATGCCTTGTATACTGTTGTTTAGGGTAGTGATCATTGTTTTATTTTACTGCGGAACCCCTTGCCCCACTCAACATGCCTCAGATACCTCTTTTGTCCCACCTCCCACACATGCGGTGACCTCACCTAGCATAACTAGTGCCTCCAGAGATGCAACCTCTCTCATCGTCACTCAATGCCTAGGTTTACCCACACCCTACCATACCCCTGTCTGTACATTATGCCCAGAAATCTGCTCCTTTTATTGTCTGTCCCCAACGCACTAGACAACCAGTTTTGATAGCCTTTAGCCATACCCGCATCCTACTCCTCCTCTGTTCCTCAGGTGATGTAGAGGTTAACCCAGGCCCTGTGTGTCCCCAGGCGCTCTCATTTGTTGACTTCTGTAACCGTAAAAGCCTTAGTTTCATGCATGTTAACATCAGAAGCCTCCTCCCTAAGTTTGTTTTGCTCACTGCTTTAGCACACTCCGCCAACCCTGATGGCCTTGCCGTGTCTGAATCCTGGCTTAGGAATGCCACCAAAAATTCGGAGATTTCCATCCCCAACTGCAACATTTTCCGTCAAGATGGAACTGCCAAAGGGGGAGGAGTTGCAATCTACTGCAGAGAGAACCTGCAAAGGTCTGTCATACTTTCCAGGTCTATGCCCAAACAGTTAGAGCTTCTAATTTTAAAAATGAATCTCTCCAGAAATAAGTCTCTCACTGTTGCCGCCTGTTATAGAYCCCCCCTAAGCTCCCAACTGTGCTCTGGACACCAAATGTGAATTCATTGCCACCTATCTATCTTCAGAGTTTGTTCTGCTATGTGACCTAAACTGGGATATGCTTAACACCCTGTCCATCCTAATATCCAAATACACCTCTGCTGTTTTCAATCAGGATCTCAGCGATCATTGCCTGCATCCGTTATGGGTCCGCGGTCAAACGACCACCCCTCATCACTGTCAAACGCTCCCTAAAATACTTCTGCGAACAGGCCTTTCTAATCGACCTGGCCCGGGTATCCTGGAAGGATATTGACATCATCCCRTCAGTAGAGGATGCCTGGTTGTTCTTTAAAAGGAATTTCCTCACCATATTACATAAGCATGCCCATTTAAAAAAAAATAGAACTAAGAACAGATATAGCCCTTGGTTCACTCCAGACCTGACTGCCCTTTTACCAGCACAAAAACATTCTGTGGCGTACTGCACTAGCATCGAATTTTCCCCGCGATATGCAACTGTTCAGGGAAGTCAGGAACCAATACACACAGTCAGTTAGGAAAGCAAAGGCTAGCTTTTTCAAACAGAGATTTGCATCCTGCAGCTCTAGCTCCAAAAAGTTCTGGGACACTGAAGTCCATGGAGAATAAGAGCACCTTCTCCCAGCTGCCCACTGCACTGAGGCTAGGAAACACTGTCACCACCGATAAATCCACATTAATCGAGAATTTCAATAAGCATTTCTCCACGGCTGGCCATGCTTTCCTCCTGGCTACCCCAACCTCGGACAACAGCTCCACACCCCCCGCAGCTACTTGCCCAAGCCTCCCCAGCATCTCCTTCACCCAAATCCAGATAGCAGATGTTCTGAAAGAACTGCAAAACCTGGACCCGTACAAATCAGCTGAGCTAGACAATCTGGACCCTCTCTTTCTAAAATTATCCGCCGCCATTGTTGCAACCCCTATTACTAGCCTGTTCAACCTCTTTTGTATCGTCTGAGATTGCTAAAGAGTGGAAAGCTGCCGCAGTCATCCCCCTCTTCAAAGGGGGTGACACTCTAGACCAAACCTGTTACAGACCTATATCCATCCTGCCCTGCCTTTCCAAAGTCTTCGAAAGCCGAGTTAACAAACAGATCACTGACCATTTCGAATCACACCGTACCTTCTCCGCTGTTCCGAGCTGGTCACGGGTGCACCTCAGCCACGCTCAAGGTACTAAACGATATAACAGCCATCGATAAAAGACAGTACTGTGCAGCCATATTCATCAACCTGGCCAAGGCTTTCGACTGTCAATCACTGTATTCTTATCGGCAGACTCAACAGCCTTGGTTTCTCAAATGACTGCCTCGCCTGGTTCACCAACTACTTCTCAGGCAGAGTTCATTGTGTCAAATCGGAGGGCCTGTTGTCCAGACCTCTGGCAGTCTCTATGGGGGTACCACAGGGTTCAATTCTCGGGCCGACTCTTTTCTCTGTATCTATCAATGATGTCGCTCTTGCTGCGGGTGATTCCTTGATCCACCTCTACGCAGACGAAACCATTCTGTATACATCTGGCTCTTCTTTGGACACTGTTAACAAACCTCCAAACGAGCTTCAATGCCATACAACACTCCTTCCGTGGCCTCCAACTGCTCTTAAACGCTAGTAAAACTAAATGCATGCATTTCAACCGATCGCTAAGCTGGACGGTTCTGACTTAGAATATGTGGACAACTACAAATACCTAGGTGTCTGGCTAGACTGTAAACTCTCCTTCCAGACTCATGTTAAGCATCTCCAATCTAGAATCGGCTTCCTATTTCGCAACAAAGCCTCCTTCACTCACACTGCCAAACATACCCTCGTAAAACTGACCATCCTACCGATCCTCGACTTCGCCAACACTCTACTCAGCAAATTGGATGCAGTCTATCACAGTGCCATCCGTTTTGTCACCAAAGCGCCATATACCACCCACCACTGCGACCTGTATGCTCTCGTCGGCTGGCCCTCGCTACATATTTGTCACCAGACCCACTGCCTCCAGGTCATCTATAAGTCTTTGCTAGGTAAAGCTCCACCTTATCTCAGCTCACTGGTCACCATAACAATACCCACTCGTAGCACGCGCTCCAGCAGGTATATCTCACTGGTCATCCCCAAAGCCAACACTTCCTTTGGCCGCCTTTCCTTCCAGTTCTCTGCTGCCAATGACTGGAACGAATTGCAATAATCGCTGAAGTTGGAGACTTATATCTCCCTCGCTAACTTTAAGCATCATCTGTCTGAGCAGCTCACCGATCACTACAGCTGTACACAGCCCATCTGTAAATACCTCATCCCCATATTGTTTTTATTTAAATGTTTTGCTCTTTTGCACATCACCTGCACATCTATCACTCCAGTGTTAATTTGCAAAATTGTAATTACTTCGCTACTATGGCCTATTTATTGCCTTACCTCCTTACTCCATTTGCACACACTGCATATAGATTTTTCTATTGTTATTGACTGTACTTTTGTTTATCCCATGTGTAACTCTGTGTTGTTTTTTGTCGCACTGCTTTGCTTTATCTTGGCCAGGTCGCAGTTGTAAATGAGAACTTGTTCTCAACTGGCCTACCTGGTGAAATAAATAAAAAAATATATATAATAATTCGAACCAGGGACAGTAGTGATGCCTCTTGCACTGAGATGCAGTGCCTTAGACCGCTGCGCCACTCGGGAGCCCTGACAATGGCATTGTTGTATTTTAAATGTTGATGGTGTATAATTTGCCCACACGAGGTAGAGGCTGGTGTTGTTCTTCAATATGCATGCTCAGTCTTTCCTCTAGGTTGTTTTTAGCAGTGCTGGTAACTGTTGCGGGGGATTTTGGGCCGGGTTGTTCATGTGTTTCTGGATCAATAGGGTCTTAGTGGTGGGCGGTGTCGTAATGGCTGTGGTCAGCTTGTTTGTGTGGCTTAAATTGTTCTGGAATTGGTGGTGGAGAGAGAAAAAATCTGTTTTTCAACTGATTTCCTGCAATTCGATACATTTTCCCATGGAGCTGAGAGGAAATTGTGCAGTGTGAACTAATTTCCTGCAATTCTATGCATTTTGCCATGGCTAATTCTATGTTCTTATGCTCAACCATTCTAACTAAACCAATGGGAACCCCAATCAGGCCCCCTGGGCATGTGCCCTGCCTGCCACATCAGTAATCCAGCCATGACCAAAATATTCCTTAATTCATCCTTTTTAGAATTTTCTATTTTCACACTGTCTAGCTTTTTTAACTTCTGAAAGATTATAATAAAACATATATGTCAATTATCTTTTCTGCATACTTTGTCTAGTTTTAGTCATTTTAAGTTTAGACTGAAAGCATTTTTCCATAAATAAAATAATTGGTGTGGCGGCAACAATGAATGAATACAGGGGAAACACTGACGCTAATCTAGTCTCTTTAGGAAAATAAAACAAGACAGCTGAAAACTCTGAGGGATCATGTTTCCTTTTAAGGGGGGTCAGAGGCAGGAAAGGACAAGGACCTCCCTCAGCTGTGCAATTAGCTGAAGACATGAAAGAGAAATGTTCATTGTAAATATGTTCTTCTTCCACTCTGAAAAAAACCTGGCCTGGCCCAGGCATGTCAAGTAAACATCAAACTGGGCAAATAAAGTGATATAGTTTTTATAGTGCCAAAGTGATCCCTGGAAAATAGTTGTGTGTGTGTGTGTGTGTGTGTGTGTGTGTGTGTGTGTGTGTGTGTGTGTGTGTGTGTGAGCCTGTGCAGTTTAAAGCAGCCACAGACAGCGGGACAATGTTACTGTTCATCCAGAAAACGGCCTCCTTGAAATTGGAGTAGATGTTTAAACAGTACATAAAACCAGGATTTTGACTGTGTTATGTCAGTGACCACTGGCCAGAAATCAACTCTGCTGCGATGTCTTCACAGATACCCACAAGCTGCACAGTGTGATAGTGTACTAGTTCTCAAGGGAGATTGACAGTTGATGCTGCTCTGTGTTTGTTCTACAGGTGTAACATCCAGGGCAGTGTGATCTGCAGTAATGCTGTGATTGGCCGAGGTGCAGACATCAAATACTGCCTGGTGGGGAGTGCCCAGCGCATAGAGCCAGATGGTGAGCATACTACTGCCTCACCTCACCTTGCTATCACACACAGTCCCACTCCCCTCTACTCTATCTAGCAGCAGTAGTATACCGCAGGTTGCAAGATTCCGGTGCCCCAAAATTTCCCAGGTTTTTCAGAAATCCTGTTTGGTAGATTCCTCGAATCAGGAGAGAATAAGTAGGAAATCCAGGAAACTTCCCACTGGGATTTCTGGGAAAAAATGGGAGTTTGAGAAAGGTACCTGAATTTTGCGTCCCTCAATGGGCGGAAATGACACATGCTACAAGTCATGTAGTATTGTAGCCGGGAGGAATGTTCCAAAAATTGAAATTGGGTGTGATTGGTGTGAACTTGTGTGGGTCAATGTTTATGCGACTGGGTGAATGTGTGTGTGGCGCGCGCCTGCGTGTGCCATGCGTTTTATTCTCCTTCTTAAAGCGCATTTATACCTAACCCTATTTTTGAAATATTCTTAATCCCCTTGTCCATAGTCCTTGATCAAACTGGGGGGTTGTGTGTGTGTTCCTGTGTGTTTGTATGTTTGTGTGTGTTTTGGGGATTGTGGGGTGGGGGGAAGGGTGTCTGGTGGCTGTTGAATTCCGGGTGGTCCTGGCCTGGTCTCTAACCTCTCCATCAATGACACTGTCAGGGGCGCCCCTAAGATGTCCAAGGCCTGCTCAGCCTAATTGACTGAACAACAGGGTGTTGCTACACCACGGCCCCCTGCACCAAATACTGCAACATTTACCTCCCTCCCAACCGACCCCCTTCCACCCTGCCCATCCAACTTCCCAGCCCGGCATGGTTATCGGAGTGAGACTGGACCTGATTAGCCTGCCATAACCTGGAAAGCACTGGCTTATGGAACGGCTCCCAGAAATCCCAAATTACAAGCTAGATCCTTGTACTTCCCATACACTCAGCCCCCCAGCCCAGCATCCACCCCCCATCCCCCTCCCTCGCCACCAACACCACCTAACTCCTATAAGCTTAAAGCACAGCACAGCAAGAGAGCACAATTCAAAGATAGCCCCTGAAAAAAGGCTAACAGAGTGCCACAGAGCAGAGGTTAATATAACCTATCATTATAAAAGCATCACTTATAATAACTGCCATAAAGTCTCGAAATAGCCCGGAGGATGCCAACAACCGTTCTCTTTTAAGTTCAGAAGTCAAAAGCACTTTGACTCATCACTTCAAAGTGCCAAGTTCCCCTTCAATTTGAATAGTTTAATCTTAATGATATAAAAAGTACTGTTCTTTTTTTCTTCTTACGTGATATGGATAATTAAGGCCAAATTAGATGTTAAACCTGAACTTTGGTTTAAACTAAGGTTGGATAGTGCTTAGATACAGCCTTCTCTACTATAGTGACTGTCTCGGATTGATATACTAACACTTCGTTTTGAAGTAAAAGGTATTTATTTTCCCTTTCAATCTGGCTTCACAGGGTGGTCCTATTCATGGCTATCCATCAGACATACAGCTTTGACTACTATCACCCCAAGCTATTGGCCCACTGTGTATACATACATATTACATGCATACTGTGAACAGTGGGTTCTCTTTTACAGAAATGATATCCATATGAAACAAAGAGCAGTTGCTTTATATATAAATCCCCTGAAGCAGTTGCTCCTCACTGGCTCAGTTTGCTTCTGAACACCATCCGTATCAGGTGGGTCGCCTCTCTCTCGTCAGAGGATAAATGAGGAGCAAGACTGGTAAAAGCATTATGCCTCCACTCATAAAGCAGTTAGATGGAAGTGTCTGTGGAGAGAGACCACCCTGTCAGGCAGCCACAGACAGACAGACAAACGTCTTCTGACTGCACAAGCAGTCAGGTGGCGGTGGGACTCTGCAGGTGTTGCTGCTGTTTCATAAAGGAAGAAGACTGTTCTCCATGCTTCAGGGAGACAGATATGCTCTTCTCTCCTCTTCCTCCTCTCCTCCTCTCCCTCACTGTGTCTTAGAAATACACTGCTCTCCTGGTGTTTCATGCTCTGTTTCTCTTTCCTCCTAACTCTGAATGCAAAAACAGAGCCTTTGTTCRGATTCCTTCACACTAAAATGTATTTATATGGATCATGAATCACTTTCCCCAGGTTTAGTTTGGATTAGCTGTGTTGCTCTGGATGGATAGCAGGCTCTCCTCGGGTTTGTCTCAATAGGCTGTTAGGCATCGCCCTTATGTGAGGGAAAGAATCATCTGCGTTCCCCTTGTTTTTCTCCTGAAATCCTGGTCCATCTGTCATATTGAGAGGGAAAGTGTCGAAATCCTAGAAATGTGTATGATTTGGCACATTATGAAAATATACAGTGCCTTGTAAAAGTATTCAGAACCCTTGGATTTATTCCCTTTATTGTGTTACAAAGTGGGATTAAAATGGATTCAATTTGCTTTTTGTTTTCAACAATCTACACAAAATACTCATGTCAAAGTGGAAGAAAAATCATATTATTTTCAAGATAAATGAAATCACTAAAATGTCGTTACATAAGTATTCAGTTCCCTGAGTCAATACATGTTAGAAACACCTTTGGCATCGATGTTAAAGCTGTGAATCTTCTTGGGTAATTCTATAAAAGCTTTACACACCTGGATTGTGCAATATTTGCCCATTTATTCTTTTAAATTCTTCAAGCTCTGTCAAGATGTTGGGGATCATGGCTAGACAGCAAGTCTTGACAGCTTTTCAAGCAGGTTTAAGTCAAAACTGTAACTTGGCCACTCAGGAACATTCACTTTCTTATTGGTAAGCAACTTGTGTAGATTTGGCCTTGTGTTAGGTTATTGGTCTGCTGAACGGTGAATTCCTCTCCTAGTCTCTGGAGTAAAGCAGACTGAAGCAGGTTTTCCTCTAGGATGTTGCATGTGCATCCCGTTTCTTTTTATCCTGAAAAACCCCAGAGTATTTGCCGATGTCAAGCATACCCATACCATGATGCAGCCACCACCATGCTTGAAAAGGAGGCATTTACTCAGTGCCGTGTTGGATTTTCCCCAAACAAAAAGTGTTACACAACCAGCAAAGTGTCTTCCTTTGCTGGTTGCATACAAGATACATATTTTTGTATATTCTGTATATTTGTATTCTTCTTTTCACTMTGTCATTWAGGTCATTATTGTTGAGTCACTACAATGTTGTTGATCCATTCTTAGTTTTCTCCCATCACAGCCATTGAAAAAGATAGCTGTTCTAAAAGCACCGTTATAAACTGGGTGGTTCTAGCCCTGAATGTTGATTGGCTGATAGCCATAGTATACGGTCTGATATACAATGGCTATGACAACATGTATTTTTACTGCTCCAATTACGTTGGTAACCAGTTTATAATAGCAATAAGCTTCCTCAGGGGTTTGTGGTATATGGACAATCTCAACGTCAACAGTGAAGAGACGAGTCTGGGATGCTGGCCTTCTAGGCAGAGTTGCATAGAAAAAGCCATATTACAGACTGGCCAGTAAAAAGAAAAGATTAAGATGGGCAAAAGAACACAGACATTGGAAAGAGGAACTCTGCCTAGAAGGCCAGCATCCCGGAGTCGCCTCTTTACTGTTGACGTTGAAACTGGTGTTTTGCGGGTACTATTTAATGAAGTTGCCAGTTGAGGACTTGTGAGGTGTCTGTTTCTTAAACTAGACACTCTAATGTACTTGTCCTCTTGCTCAGTTGTGCACTGTGACCTCTCACTCCTCTTTCTATTCTGGTTAGAGCCAGTTTGCGCTTTTCTGCGAAGGAAGTAGTACACAGCGTTGTATGAGATCTTCAGTTTTTTTGGCAATTTCTCGCATGGAATAGCCTTCATTTCTCAAAACAAGAATAGACTGAGTAGTTTCAAAAGAAAGTCTTTGTTTCTGGTCATTTTGAGCCTGTAATCGAACCCACAAATGCTGATGCTCCAGATAGTCAACTAGTCTAAAGAAGGCCAGTTTTTTATTGCTTCTTTAATCAACACATTTTTCAGCTGTGCTAACATAATCTCAAAATGGTTTTCTAATGATCAATTAGCCTTTTAAAATTATAATCTTGGATTAGCTAAAACAACGTGCCATTGGAACACAGGAGTGATGGTTGCTGATAATGGGCCTATGTAGATATTCCATAAAAAATCTGCCGTTTCCAGCTACAATGGTCATTTGCAACATTAACAATGTCTACACTGTATTTCTGATCAATTTGATGTTATTTTAATGGACAAAAAAATTGCTTTTCTTTAAAAAACAAGGACATTTCTAAGTGACCCCTAACTTTTGAACGGTAGTGTATATAAACAATCTTCCACTTTGACAGAGTATTTTGTGTAGATTGACAAAAAATGTACAATTACATCCATTTTAATCCCACTTTGTAACACGAAATGTGAAGAAATACAAAATGTCTGAATACTTTTGCAATGCACTGCATACTTTTTGTCTGAGTTGAGCATGTTAACTGCCTTGTGACACTTAATTTCTGCTTGAAAAGTACTTCAAAGACCAAAACTTCAGTTTATCGAACACTGTTGTTTTACAAACCMAATTAACCACTCGCTATAGGTCTAGGGGTCTTAGGCCTGCTTAATTATACAGTCCATCTCAAATACTAGGTTCTACAGAAGAACAAAGGGTCATAATCTTCTAACTCAAATGTCTAATTGTGAGAGGTTTCTTCTCACCTGTAGCTGAAAGGACTAACGAGGTGATCGTTGGAACTGACCAGCTGATGGAGATCTAGACCAGGGGGAAGACTGGCCGACAGGAACAACACCTTATTGACCGATCCAACAGACCACAGCAGTGAGGCAAACTGACTTACTACCAGGCAGTTCCACACATCACCCCACCATCTCCATTGTCTTTTTTTACATTGTGTCCAAATAAAAGCAATTTTATTTATCCCAAGGATCAGTTTCAGTGGTGTTCTTTGTGTGAATCTTGTCTGTTATTTCTGGGTGATTCTATAAAGTTTTGTTTAGTGTTTGTTCGGTCTATACATACATTTCTTCACACGACTATACAGCCTGGTAGTCTGTGTCTGTGCCGTGTGGTGCAGCAGAGGACCAGAGCAGCACATTGGGGGTTAAGTTTATTTGTACACAAAAATGTGGGCTGGACCACCCAGTGAGATCTCATCAAGTAACACATAATCCCTCCCACGTTCACAAATTGATAGAAATTTAGGAGTTGGTCTCTTGACTTTTTTTCTTCTTTGCTGTCAAAGATTTATTGCATTCTTTCGCCAGCGCATTTCTTAAATTACAGGTCTGAAGTTCCTTAGTCACAAACGACGACAGATCTCCAGGAAGATGCTCCGTCTGTCGTGTGATTTGCAGTGGCCTGCTTCATATTGTGTCTGTGACCAATAAAGTCATTTATCGTCATTGGCAGAGTAATTATGTTGTCTGTCTTTTCTCTTTTGTTTTTGTCGTTAGTGATGCTAGAATAATAACTGAACTTTCAACTCACTTTTGCTTTATATTTTTTATACAGACAATAGATTCAAGTCCTGATACAAAAGTTATTGTAAAAAAAATCTTTGAAGGACTCTTTTTTTTGGCCATTTAAAGACTTGAACACACAGATAAATGGTAACATAAATTAAAGATAATGTTATTTTCATTCTTCTTCCTGCTTTAAACTTTAACCCTTTCAGCAGCCTCTGACCTGAGAGCATCAAGTCMAATTTATGAGATCTGGCATGGGTTGTTTTTTAAAGCCAGGTTTGTATATTTATACAGCAGCCAACTCCTGAGTCATTGTGGCTGTGTTAGTTAGGTTAGGAGTTAACCAGCTCTGTGTTCAGTGTCAGTCCCCACCTCTCTGGTCCGAATGTGGCAGATGCTTGTGTTTTCCAGGGCTCGGGATCAGATGTCATCCAACAGATCATATATCAGCTCTCGTCTCTGGGTTAGTCTCCATAGGGCTATTTGTTACCATGATAAAACAAATCCCACCACCATGGACAGACTATAAAGGATTAAATTAATTAGAGTGGTCACTCAACAGAAATTGGGAACTTTTTCAAAGTGATGAAAAGAAATTGAATCTCCATGTTTAATGTCTTCTAGATGTACCACTGCTATTTTTTATGATTGTTGATTTCCTCTGTCCACACCTCCGTACCTCTGTCAGCTCAGCTGCAGGGCTAGCCGTGAACGTTGGCAGGCTCTAATCCAAATAAAGACACTAATGTTAACAGGCAGGCAGTGGTTTAATATGCCTTTGGCAGTTACAGGAAGTAGTGTAAGTGCAGTGGTCCTTGTGAAGCCAATGGAGACGACATGTAGACAGTAATATAAATACTGTCCAGGAGCTGGTCCAAGAGGCTGTGTCCCAAATAGCACCATATTCCCCATTTTAGTAGTGCAGTAAATAAATCAAATCAGTATAGGGATTAGGGTGCCATTTGGGACGTACACCAGGCGAGAGAGCTGGTTGACACCAGTTCTTGTGGAGGAGTACCCTGCCCTGGCTTCCAGGCCAAACGGGGTGCTGGTCACACTGACCAAATGACATCTAGGGGGGAGAGGGAAGAGAAGTTTCAGGGCTTGGAGCAAAATAGGCAGTCACCCGCTCTGCTCCAAGGGAGGAGTGGTGTGTGTGTGGTGGGGTGGAGTTTGGGACTTTTGGGGTGGGTGGTTTTGGGGCTGGAGGGCTGAGCATGTTGGAGGGTGAGAGACTGGCTAGGCCACCCAAGTTGCAAAAACCTGCATGTTTGTTGCTGACCTCTACACATTAACAGAACACTTCCTCAATTTGTCTTCTCTGTTCTTGAGGCACAAACTAATTTCCTCCCTTTTTTGCAGCCCTACCTTTTGAGACACTGCTGCGTCCCCCATGCCTCCGTTCAACCTTCACGCCCACCTCCAACACACAGAAGCACACACACACACAGTGTCTTTTTAAGCAGCTCAACAGAAATAACACTTGCTTATGCTACTTTAACAAAGGGTGTGTGTGTGTGGGGGATCCATGTATAGTATAATAACCTATAGGAACGTGAGGCACACCAACTCCGATATATCTCAGTAGTAAACCACCATGGCTTTCAGCTAGCTAAATAAGCTGTGCAGCAGGTTAGAGGTATGATAAATGATCTGCACCACAGTCAGCAGACCAGACAAAGCCATGTTGGGCCATGTGCACAGCTTTTGTCACCAGTTAATGTATTTAATTGAGTCTGTCAGACAGTCTGGCAACCGGCTATTTTTATTTAGTGTTGCCAGATTAAATGCATTCCCCTGTGTGATATGTTTTATTTTATGGACGCAAAGCTCTTCTGGGTGATTGAACTGTTCCTGTCAGATGATATATGATACATACTCTTTGCTTATGTGTACCAGTTTGTAGTTTTAAACTTGCAAAGACCAAAGCAGTGCATAATTTCATATTACGTTTCAATGGATCATGATGCAATGATGTCACAGAGCACTGACTACACATGTCAATGCATTTTATTTGTAGTCTGTTCTCCTCGCTTTCTCTCAATTCAACCCCAACCCACCTCACAATATAGGTACATAATAGGTAGATAAATAAATGATAAGTTGATGAGAGCCCCATAAACAAAGTTTGATTCTGCCATCGTTGCCACCTGCCAAAGTCTGGCAATACCTCTTTAAGGGAACCAAACCATTCATTACGATGACAAAGGGGGAAAGAAATACATTATCATAATGAATCTTATCTCTGGCTGTGTGGCAGGTCTCTTCTTTTAGAGACACATCCCTTCAATGCTTACATGTACTCGTCATTCTGCTACAATGCACCTTTTGGCTTACGAATACTTAAGATAGCCCTTCGTAAACATTCATTAAACATGCGCTCAATAAATATTGGTTTAGTTCGCTGTGTCTTTTTGTTGCTTCAAACACCAGCAGAGAAAAGATGACTTAAGAGTAAACGGTAGAAGTAAACAGTACCTAAGAATAGAGGATGACAAGAGTAAATAGGTCCCTCCATGGATTGTACACATATTTGTGCTGCGTGCTTATTACTGTGTAAATATACTACTGTTATTACTTGTAATACTGTTGCACTGTTATCATTACGGTTTGGCACTTGTTGATTCAAATACATGATTGTGATATGTTTTGGTTATTGATTTATTCAAACCTGAAATCCATTTAGTTAATAGTGATTGTAATAGATTGTAATGGGTTCTGTTTGGACAAATATTGTTTAAAAGTGGACAAATGTGGGTTGAAGGTGGAATTAGTGCACTCTTTATGGAACGAATTTGTTGCAATAACGTAAAATAAATTTCCCTTATATCAGTGGTATTCAAAGTCGGGGTCGCGACCCCTAGTGGGTTTGGGGGGGAACTGCAGTGGGATCGCCAATTATTTTTGGAACAAATCAAGAGTACTGATTATTGTATGGGACTATATTCCATGTTTTTAGGAGAGTTAATTAGAAAATTCAATTTTATTGAGTAAATGTATTTATTGGTTTCTTTTCATTTTGATAAGAGATGAAAATGCAATTCATTGAAGGATATTTGTTAATGTAAAAGTCTAAATGTACTGATTTTAAGGTGTCATTAGACTTTGGGTGGGTGAAGTGAGAAATTCTTTGGGAAAAAATCGGGTCCCCATAAATTTTGGCAGAAAAATGTAGTCCCTCCTGAAAAAGTTTGAATACCTTATACCATGTTGAACATTGTAATTGTTCTGGTTACCAGAATGCTGTATTCACACATAATAGCAATGAAGTTATATGTTGCCTATCAGCCGTATGAAGTTACAAGTAGTTGCACGGTTGTTAAGAAAATGGAAATTAATGTATCTACAAAACTTAAGTTACTTATTTTGTTGACCTTCACATGATGTACAAAAATTTCCGTTATGCCAAGTTCTACCCTTATGGGTTGGTTTCCTGGACACATATTAAAGGCATGGACACCAGTAGAGTTTGCCAGCTGAGAGTACTTAGCACCTCTGAACAGAGTGCCGCTCCAGACGTAATTTGCTGGCATAATTTGCAAACCGAGTGAAAACTGGCCGAAAATGTCAGCAGTCAGATGCCTACCSGCGGGTGGTCCCTTAAACACACCGGGCCGAACAAAAGGCGAAAGAATTGCAGATGAACGGCAGATCAACATTCGGTGTGTTCAAGGGAGAATATCCATTGAGCATGCTTTTTAGTCCAGGAATATGCTTAATCTGTGTCCAGAAGACCAGCCTTTTTAGCGTTTAAAACTTGAACTTCTCTGCATGTACTATTTCACAAATAACAACTAAACCCCCAAGAAACTCAATTTTATCCCACTTTCTAGGTGCTAACGTAAACTGCAAATGATTTGGCCCTGTCAGTTCATGTGAACTCTAACCTAGTAGAATGTGTGCCCGTCTCCACTGGTCCATATGAGAAAGAAATGCATGTATGCTTCCTAGGTTTACGATAACTAATCACGCGGTCAACTGCAGCACAGATCGTGTGATGCATGACTGCGAGAGTGGTTCCGTACTTTGCAATTGCACATACAGAACCGGGGCTAGGCAGGCAGGCCAGGGCACGAGAGAGAGCGGTTTATGTTGGGGAGGCCGTGTGATGGCAGATATCTGGACAGCGCATGGTCATCTCTGGGGTTTATTTATCCAAGGCCTCTAGACCTCGGACCAGACCTCCCTCAGTTTGTTAGGCTTCAAGGGGCCCCCTACCACACAGGGCAATTCCTCACATTCCACATTAGCTCCAATTTCCAGTTGCCTTTTCCCCTCATCCAATTGAACAAATTGAGTAACTAGCTGATCTCTAGTACCACCCCTGCATGCCACCATGATATGAATATCCTTTCCCACTCATCTCTGTCCACGCTCACACACMGTATGTAGGCTAAACCTGGAGTCTGAGGTTTGCATTGAATGAAATCAAAAATCCACTACAGAATGTAACATTGTGTATGTATACTGATTTAGTTGCAATTATACATGTATGCTTCTCAAGTATCACACATTTAAAATATATATATATATTTTTTTTTAAAGTGAGTCTAAATCAAATTGGCAGTGTAATGGTCATGTTGAAGGCCTGGGTTGAAAGCTACATGTTATCCACCGACTGAAATGACTTTATAAATTGGCCAAATGATGTGTAGACTAAAAGAGAGTATGTCTCAGTCATGTAGGTGTGTGCTAATCTATTTAAATGTGAAGTCATTCTCTTCACAGTTTTTGAACAATGTACAAGATGAAAGGATTATAGAGCTGGGGGGAAATACCCTTAATGGTTCCATAAAGTGGCAACTATTGCTGTTGTTACACATCCAAAGTGCAAGTAGCAAGTTTATTTAATTTATCAGCAGTTTGTTGTCCCATCTTGATTGTTACGTATGACAACCATAATCATTTGTTGTCATTTAACTTTCTGTAATAAAGTGGTTATCAAGACAAGTGCATGGATTTTTTCCCCTCCTGACTGCATTTATTTATTCAATAGAGCACAAATAATCTATACTTTATATTGCTTTTGTGCAGGCCTACACCATCCTGGTGTATACATGTCTTACATTCACTCTATAATAAACTATATTGCCTTCAGACTCAGGTAAACAAAGTTAGAATGAAGTACTTGACAGTAGGCTGTGACAGAGAGGAAACAAATAACTACCTGGCAATAGTAGGAGGGTCTGCTCAAACCCCATTAGAAGTGAAATGCCCTACACCAGGGCTAGTAGGCCTACAGCTGTCAATGTTGAAGACCAACACCACACACACTCATCACAGCTGTTTGGTAAACTGCACAGCACAGTGGAATTAAACATGTCAGTAAATCGTTAGCAATTAAGTGTAAATAGACACAACCACTGCACACATACAGTACCAAACAAAGTATATCTTGTTTAATGAAATAGTGAGATTTATATAGGCCAAAGTCAAGCAAATTAATTCACTTTGAAGGTGTGAACCATAGTCTGAGAGTTAGAATTGGTTTGAACCTACTTTGAAAGTAACCTTGAATGTTTTACAGTTAATAATACTTGGTTTACTTTATAGAGTTAAAAACTCTCATGCCAATAAATAAGGCTAGTTTAGTACACAATTTAGACTATTCAGTCCCTTGTATTTATGTGTGAGAAACTACTCGATTCATTTCTACTTTTATTTATATCCGACTCTGGATTAAAAAATAAATGGTCTGTTTTATCAATAGATGGCATGTGTGATTGCTTCTTATAACCGAGATAAGGCAATTGGGAGTGTGCAGAACAGGGCAGGCAGCAGTGTGCTGAGTTTATTGAAAGAGTTCCTCTCTCTGACGCCCCCTCGCTCTCCCCCCTCCCCTCGATTTGAAGGGCTGCCTGGGTGGTCTCCCCCTCTCTCCACTTTGGTGAGCTGTTGCTTAGCAGCTAATAATAGGAGATGTTTGCAAAGTAATTTGCCTCTTCCTTGGCCAATGAGAACCAGAGCACTTTTCCATCAAACCACCCTTTTCAGGATTTGCAGAGGGGCTAACTTCTCCAAATGTTACTGCTACGGGATCAGAGGCAGACTTAGAGATCTGATCGAGACGTTCCTACTTCGAAACGTTGTTTTATAAGCTATTAGGACGGATGAAGACTGGAGGATCTATACGGATTTGGGCACATAATGTTGGGATGGAGTTGCAAGACTTTGGCTCAAGGAAAGACTAGAATATATTATCCAAACTTTTACCCGGTGGATGCGCTAGTATTCTATCTTGGATTATTGTCGCGTTTGCTATACTCGCACTGTTTCTCTCTTGCTTTGCTCTGTGCTTTGTTTTCTTGTTTGGACTATGGCCTCGGATCCCAGAGTCCCAGGGTCCGGTGTTTTTGGAGATTTACCCCCAAATTATATGCGTTCTCCGCCGCCAGTAAACTCAGATCTTCTCCGGAGACCCAGCTACTGCCATGCTGCTTTCGCATTAAAACAGATTTCTAAGGTGATGAAATGCTTTCGATGGAATATGCTTACTGTTTCATTCATCGTCTCTGTGAATGAGTGTTATGTTTTGGTACTTTTGCGGAAACTGATGTTACTACTACTCGAATGGAGGAATATCAATTGAGGGAGTTTTATGTCAAAATGTCATACAATGTGATATACACGGTGATATTACACTCTAGTGATATTTCGGTATTACATTGTAACATTTACTGGCACGCACTGATTTTACACTTCCAGCCCCGATCCCCCTATGAATGAGAATAACTTTATCCATTCATTTTTAGAAGCAATACAACTCCAAATAGTTATTTATGCGTGTGTGGGATCTGTTCAACTCTGTTTGTAAGAAGTTAGACTCGGGGTCCCCGTTGTGGGCTAGTTTGTTTGAAAATGCAGTGGGTCTTACAGAGGAATTCACTGATTACGTTTTATCTGACAAAGCATCACTGGACCGCATGAACGCTTGGAAATGTGTCAAAACTCCTAAGTGAAACCAAAACATCTGTCCAGTGTCTGTACTAGACCGGTGACATTGTTTGTAAAGTTTGAAAGGGTATAGTAGAAGGTCTTCAGACAGTGTTTTCATTTTAAATTATAGGAGTAGGGATTTTTGGTAGAGTAACTGCTTATTGTCAAATCCTTGCATAGCCTGTAAGAAGGTATGTAGCCTATAAAGGAAAGTACGGTATAGTCTACATTACTCCTGACTCAAATATGTGCAATCTTGTAATCTTTCAACTTCCATTTAAAACTAGAAGTTGCGTTAGTGCACAACAGCATTAGGTTTCATATTTTTTTACCAGGAGGTTGTTAGGGGCAGCTGGCTGAGTGTTTATAAAATGAAATATAGTAAGATTGGACAAAAATGGAAGTCCTAGTCCAAGTACACAAAAGTGTTCAAATCAAATTGTTTTGGTCACATACACATATCTAGCAGATGTTATTGCTGGTGGAGAAAAATGCTGTTCCTAGCTCCAACAGAGTAGTAATATTTAACAGTGCAGTACTATCTAAAATGATTCACAACAATAAACACACATCTAAAAGTAAAATAATGGAATTAAGAAATATATAAATATTAGATTGAGCAATGTCGGAGTGGCATTGACTAAAATACAGTAGAATAGAATACAGTATATACATATGAAATGAGTAAAGCAGTATGTAAACATGATAGCCTCTAGTAGATGCTTATTTAATCCTAGTTGATATAAGTAGGTAATTGACAACATAAAAAAGGGTAAAGCAATGGCCAGTCTTTGGATTGGAATTGTCCCTCACAGTTGGCACAAGCGAGGTCAGGGTGCCACTCATCACCAGAGGCATGGGGGTTTGCTATGGAATCAAAACCCATGACATCACAATTATGGTTACATGGTTTGTACTTAACAAAAATAAACAGCATAGTTGTCAAATGGGATATCAGGTTCTCTATGCTGTTCTTGTGTAGCCTACTACACATGAATAATACACTATTATCAATTAGGGTTCTGGCTGGTTATATTCTGATATTCACATGGTCTCTAGATCTGACATTAGCTCAGTGATGTATTTCACATAGATATGATTTGCTTACAGGACAACTGACATGAAGTCTCTCAAGTAGCTGACTAATACAGTAATGTTGAACATGCCCTTAAGTATGTCACGTTATCACAATGAAAGTCATACTCAAGTTAGCTATCTTATTAGCATAGCCTTCTCTGCCCTTGTACTTGATTCTTAGTAATACTAGAAAGACTACTATATTGAGTTTTTTTAATCTTACAGTTAGATACAATGTAGTCTTCCATTAGTGAATACTTGTACTTGTCTATGCCATAGCCATACATTCCATGTAATGCAATATGTTGTTATTAATGTGTAATAACAATGTAATAACACTTTTCTCTCCCTCCATGTTCCTCCTGTCTCTTTAGGGGAAGGCTGTGGGTCAGAAAGCCCCATTGTGGGTTCGGGCGAGGTTCCAGGCTCTTCTATTTTCTTTGGGCTGTCACATCCAGCGACATTGTGGAAAAGTCCTTTTCATTGGACTGCTTGTGTTCGGTGCCTTGTCTGTGGGTTTGCGGGTCGCTGCCATTGAGACGGACATTGAGCAACTATGGGTTGAAGGTGAGTCTGGCGTTTCAGTTTCGGGGTATGGTTTGGGGGGTTGTCTGGGAAGGGGAGAAAGGGGTCGTTTTTCCCCCCAAATGAACTTGTTGTAGACATTTTGCCATCTAAACTACTGAAGGGGGGACAGGAAACTGTATGGGTGCTGTCTGACTGATTTGTTGATCAGTAGTTGAGATGGCTGTTTTTTTTTAGAGACGATCCTCTACAGTTGTTATTCATGATTGGGTGATATATAAAAATATGTTGTTTTTTTCTTTGTAAGTTTTAGTAAAATTGAAAGTTGTGATACTTTGTAAGCTCTGCACTTTTGAGTGTGCTGTTTGCTGATGCCAAAGTTGTTTTGCATTGGGAATGGAGAATGGGTCAAGATATTCCTACTTTATTGCACACAAGGAGCTAGCATTGTTGTTCCCTACATATGCAGGCCTTCTCTTGTTCTTCTCATCAGCCTTGTATTGTTTGCCATGGTGGTTCCATGATCCATGTTTTATTTGCCGTCCTTTCTGTGTGCAGGCTGGGTTATCTGTGCATATTCGGGCAGCTTTATTTGGTTTTCACACTGCCAAATTCCTTTTAAGCCCCCTAGGCTTTTGCCGCACTCCTGATCCCAAGAGCAGATGGGCTGTGTGAATCGTTAGCCATCTTTGAGGCGCTGACCCTCCGCCCTAGCTCCCTGTGTGGTCCTTAACTATTCTTGGATTCCATTCAACAATAAAGGCACCCCCTTTCCTACAAAAATATGTTCATACAACTGAAGATTTCCCACCTGTTTTGCACATTCTAAAAAGAGTCACAGCAGTTGTAGTATAAACACTCCCTAAAGGTTGTATCTTTCAGTATCTGTGTATTTTATTCCTTACCAACACTTTGGCTGGGAAGGGGACTACTCACTCGTTGTCAATGAAATGCCTGTGGTCTGACACACTGTGTTTGAGTTTTTTCAGATTGGTGAAGCCAAAGATTTTCAGATTTACTTGTCAGATTGTAGTTGAGTTGTCTGAGTCTGACTCACAAACAAGATGTGAAGTTATCGCAGTGTAATTTGTCATGATCACAGTATTTTGGTAATGTACTGGTGTGTATTTCATACACATTAAATAAGCTAACCGTTTGTCTTCTGAAAGGAGGTTGTTAGATGTAGCCATAGGGTTTGTTATGCCTAATCATGGAGTCATTCTGAGAGTGAAATGCCCGAATGCTGAAAAGAAATGCTGTTCCTTTAAGAGGCAGTGGCCATGTTTCTAAAGTTTCTGCCTGTGTTGTTTCCCCCAATAGCCCATTGACAAAGCTGCTCAGAGTTGAATGAAAAGTAAGTGGTTTGGTAACAAGGAGAGGTTAGATCTTCTCACACACACACGCACGCGCGCGCGCACACGCACACACTCACACTCACAAAAGGGAGGAAATATTTCCTAATAGAACAGAGAAGTTCATTGCTCTCTTAGAAAAGATGAGTGTCCAAAGAGCATTATTTTATTCATCAACAACTTACAGTCTGGACTCAAACTTTAAAAATAGCAAGAGTAGAAGGCTTAATATTTTCTCAATACAGAACGTACGTCTATAGGGTCTTCTTGTCAACACATGCAGAGGTGTATTCTGACCGCATATGAGGGATGAGGGTGCTGATATGAGGCCTCCTGGGCTCACACTTGGCCAGCTGGGAGTTCCTGAGAGCATATGCCCCCCATCATATATCCTCAGGCCATATCTGTCCCCAACTCAACCCCCACCCAAATGTCACGTTTGCCACCGTGCTAGTGTAGATGTCCGGCTGCTTGTGAAGTCAGACCACCAGGCTCCTTACCTTAGCGTGCCCTATACCCTACCTGGCCTACCCCATTCTACCCAACCCTAACCTAGCCCAGGATAATGTGCTAACACTTGTGCCATAGGACAGTAGAAAATAGTGTTTGGGAGAGAATTTGTTTTCTGACCCTGATAATGCAAATCCCTGCTGTACACTGTCACTGCAACCTCAGCTGGGACTAGTCTGTTCTGAATGTTGATATACTATTGGTGGTATATAAACCAGTAGTTGGTGCTAGTCAGAAACATATGGGAGTAGGTTTCTTCAAACTGAGGAAAGGTGTGGTAGTTAAACATATGGTACCTGTTAAGGTGTACATATGGGGTTTTGACAGATACAAGCCTAAACGGTTCTTTCTCTAGGTGGACAGACTACTTCCACTGGTTGGCTAATATAGACAGAGTGCTGACTAATAATGCACACAAAATTCAGCTACGGAACCTTTTTTTGTTAGTCATATGTTGTTTTCTTTTGGACATTTTTTGCTACTGCAGAAGCAATGAAGAGCAAGCAACAACACAGGAAAGGGGGCTAGCAGTCATGGGTGGGACCTGGGGAGAATGTGACCTAGCGTGTATTGTCTGTAGGAAGAAAAGGGGAATAATAAAGTGAAGTGTAGGGAGATGAGATGGGGGTGGGGGTGGGGGAGCAATGGGGTTGAAGGTTTTAGGGGTATACACTTCAACATTTTCCCATTCCCTAAAAACAACAGTATGGCTTCTCTCTCAGGACACATTTCTCTCACCAGTTCAAGCAGGACTTAGAAGAAAAAGTATATTGCCTGGGTAGGGAGTTGTTTTTTCTGGATGTAATATATGTTTAGCTATAGCGTTATTACTATGGCAACAGTAGATTACCCAAAAGGTTTGATATTTTGTCGTGGGTAAAATATACCACCAAAGAGCAGCAAAACGTTTTGAATAGAGCATTTAGAGTGGAAAATAAATGTTTACATGTAATGTACAAGTATGTACTGGTAGCCCACATGAACTAAACCCATCCTTCTTGACACAGTTTTGATGATCTTGACAGACATGTACACACAGACAAGCTGTGCAAATATTAGAAAGTGACTTGGGATTTGTGTTTTAAAAAGAGACTGTGGGGAAAATAACATATACAGAGAGCATGAATGACCTACTCCACATGGCGAACAGTAGGTACCTTCTAGAGCCCTAGTAGCACAAGGGGAACAGTAGGTACCTTCTAGAGCCCTAGCAGCACGAGGAGAACAGTAGGTACCTTCTAAAGCCCTAGCAGCACGAGGGGAACAGTAGGTACCTTGTAGAGCCCTAGTAGCACGAGGGGAACAGTAGGTACCTTCTAGAGCCCTAGCAGCACGAGGGGAACAGTAGGTACCTTCTAGAGCCCTAGCAGAGCAGGGGAACAGTAGGTACCTTCTTAGAGCCCTAGCAGCACGAGGGGAACAGTAGGTACCTTCTAGAGCCCTAGCCAGCACGAGGGGAACAGTAGGTACCTTCTAGAGCCCTAGCAGCACGAGGGGAACAGTAGGTACCTTCTAGAGCCCTAGCAGCACGAGGGGAACATGTGGACGTTTCAGTGTTTGGAACAGTTATCTAAACAAAAATGCAAGGTAAATGCTATAATTAATCAGAAAATACACAGTCTTCCAGTTCAGGGTCTGCTACAAGAGAATGAAAGGTCTATGAGGCATTATTGGAGGTGAATGGCAAGCCACAGTGCCCCAGCTAGATAAATAAACTCGAACTGCTGAGCCTCAGACCTCACCAGTAGAAAGAACAAACAAGGCCAGAGTCAACCTGGGTCAGTTGAAAATGTTTATTTCACCCCCCCAACCCTCTGCCTCCCTTCCTTCGTTCCCCCCACACCTCCCACCACTCTGCAATCCTCCAGCCTCAGTCCTCTYTTCAAGGGGCAGACACAAGAGCTGAATGCAAAACCTCACCAGCCGTCCACTGTGGACAGAATTATAATATACAGTGCTAAGTTATATCCTTTTTGGATATTTACAGTATTAAAGCGGTGACTCATAGCTGTGTATCTTTTCAAGTTATGTAGTGTTTATGGGACTTGGCTTTTTTACATGTATAATTACATTTCAGCACTATATGTAACTGTAGACCTGTTTAGCATCCTGTATTTTATGTTGCTTGAAAGTCATTGCAGACACTGGTGTGCATTTTTGGGAGTGCTGAAGGCCTATCTCTGTTACAGAGCTGCAAGCTCAGTCTCACACATCTCCTGCATAATCTCTATTTCATTCACTTGGACAGTTTCTTAAATCCTGCCAAAAGAGATTGTTCTCCTTGGTCAACTTTAAATACAGTGACATCAGTCACCTTTTTGGGTAGAGTTTGCCCATTTTCCTCTCCGCTTGTCCCCTCTGGAAAAAGAAGAATGGAGAAAAACATTTTCTTTGTACTTGGTGTGTGTGCCCCGGGCGCCGGGGGGCGGCGTGTCCCTTGGGCTTCAATACAACTGTATTTCTAGCGCTGAATGGAGGCACCCAGCAATTTTGGACATTTTTGCCTTTCACCGTGGGATGAATGTATGTTTCAACCACACATTAAGCTGCATTAGCAGCCAGTGGAGTGCCTAATGTGACTATTTTTCGCAGCAGCCAACACTAGGGATGATTAGCATAATTAGTACAGGCAAGCCTATACATATGGAAATGGAAAGTGCCTAAATGCCAACACCAGTGGAAATTTATGTCAATGCTGACAGAAGTATCAAGATCTGAATAGATTGTAACTGAAACTGATTATTTTTGCCTTTCACTTTCAATGGTATTTTTTCAGTTCTTCCTCTCAAATTGAACTTCATTTCTCATCCTCTCACTTTTTTGGGGGAAGGAATACCTCAGTGTCCTCTCCTTTTACCACCTTCTCCAATTCAGACACTTCCCCCCCAAACACACACACACACAGACCGACACACACTGTATTTCTATAGTTAAGGTAGAAAGCCAAGCGTCCCATGCCTGCATTGTTTTATTTGCTGGGGAAAAGTCTTGGTCCATTTGCTTTTGTTGTGAAAGTTCCCTCTTTATTTTTTCATGTTTGTTTGGAAACATCTGAAAGAAATTCAGGAGGGGAGTGACAAAAGCCTGCATTCAATTTCTGCTGCCCTGCCTGGTTTCTCTCTGAATTACGAGCCTCTCTATCTGCTAAGTAACACATTGAACTGGGATGGGGAGGTGCTACTGAACTTGTAAAAGGATGGCAGTAGAACTAAAGCTTGATTTCAGCAAAGACTTGTTTCGCTCTCTGCCAGCCAGGGCCAAATCTATCCCTCTGGTTTTATACTGCATGCTTTTTTTAATGGATAACAAAGAGCAGGGAATGGGCAAGATGACGGACTGACAGTTCCTAAACAGAACCATTCCAGCAAAGTCTATTTTCTATGTGAATGTATTTAGGTGAGGGAGTGAGTGAGTGGCAAGGCTGTGTGCGCATTTGAGTTTGTACATCTGTGACTTTGTATCCTAGAAGGTCTAATCTGTGCTACAGTACAACACCGTATATTCTTTGTTTTTCAAATCAAATCAAATCAAATTTTATTAGTCACAATACACATGGTTAGCAGATGTTAATGCGAGTGTAGCGAAATGCTTGTGCTTCTAGTTCCGACAATGCAGTAATAACCAACAGTAATCTAACCTAACAATTCCACGCTACTACTTACACACACACACAAGTGTGAAGGGATAAAGAATATGTACATAAAGATATATGGATGAGTGGTGGTACAGACGGCATGGCAGATGCAGTAGATGGTATAGAGTACGGTATATACATATGAAATGAGTACTGTAGGGTATGTAAACATAAAGTGGCATATAGTTTAAAGGGTGCTAGTGGTACATGTATTGCATAAAGATGGAAGATGCAGTAGATGATATAGAGTACAGTATATACATATGAGATGGGTAATGTAGGGTATGTAAACATTGTATTAAGTGGCATTGCTTAAAGTGGCTAGTGGTACATTTTTACATAATTTCCATCAATTCCCATTTTTAAAGTGGCTGGAGTTGAGTCAGTATGTTGGCAGCGGCCGCTAAATGTTAGTGGGGTGTTTAACAGTCTGATGGCTTAGAGATACAAGTCTGTTTATTACGTCCTCAGCTCGGCCTGCTTTGATGCACCTGTACTGACCTCTCGCCTTCTGGATGATAGCGGGGTGAACAGGCAGTGGGCTTGGGTGTTGTTGTCCTTGATGATCTTTATGGCCTTCCTGTGACATCGGGTGGTGTAGGTGTCCTGAGAGGCAGGTAGTTTGCCCCTGGTGATGCGTTCTGCAGACCTCACTACCCTCTGGAGAGCCTTACGGTTGTGGCGGAGCAGTTGCCGTACCAGGCGGTGATACAGCCCGACAGGATCGTCTCGATTGTGCATCTGTAGAAGTTTGTGGTGCTTTTGGTGACAAGCCGAATTTCTTCAGCCTCCTGAGGTTGAAGAGCGTGCTGCGCCTTTCTTCACAACGTCTGTCTGTGTGGTGGACCAATTCAGTTTGTCCGTGATGTGTACACCGAGGAACTTAAAACTTTCCACTTCTCCACTACTGACCCGCTCGATGTGGATAGGGGGTGCTCCTCTGCTGTTTCCTGAAGTCCACATCATCTCCTTTGTTTTGTTGACGTTGAGTATGAGGTTATTTTCCTGACACCACACTCGCAGAGGCCCTACCTCCTCCCTGTAGGCCGTCTCGTCGTTGTTGGTGATCAAGCCTACCACTGTAGTGTCATCCGCAAACTTGATGATCGAGTTGGAGGCGTGCATGGCCACGCAGTCGTGGGTGAACAGGGAGTACAGGAGAGGGCTCAGAACGCACCCTTGTGGGGCCCAGTGTTGAGGATCAGCGGGGTGGAGATGTTGTTACCTACCCTCACCACCTGGGGGCGGCCCGTCAGGAAGTCCAGGACCCAGTTGCACAGGGCGGGGTCGAGACCAGGGTCTCGAGCTTGATGACGAGTTTGGAGGGTACTATGGTGTTAAATGCTGAGCTGTAATCGATGAACAGCATTCTCACATGGGTTATTCCTCTTGTCCAGATGGGTTAGGCAGTGTGCAGTGTGGTTGGCGATTGCGTCGTCTGTGGACCTATTGGGTCGGTAAGCAAATTGGAGTGGGTCTAGGGTGGCCGGTAGGGTGGAGGTGATATGGTCCTTGACTAGTCTCTCAAAGCACTTCATGATGACGGAAGTGAGTGCTACGGGGCGATAGTCGTTTAGCTCAGTTACCTTAGCTTTCTTGGAAACAGGAACAATGGTGGCCCTCTTGAAGCATGTGGGAACAGCAGACTGGGATAGGATTGATTGAATATGTCCGTAAACACACCAGCCAGCTGGTCTGCGCATGCTCTGAGGACGCGGCTGGGAATGCCGTCTGGGCCTGCAGCCTTGCGAGGGTTAACACGTTTAAATGTTTTACTCACCTCGGCTGCAGTGAAGGAGAGCCCGCAGGTTTTGGTAGGGGGCCGTGTCAGTGGCACTGTGTTGTCCTCAAAGCGGGCAAAAAGTTGTTTAGCCTGTCTGGGAGCAAGACATCCTGGTCCTCGACGGGGCTGGTTTTCTTTTGTAATCCGTGATTGACTGTAGACCCTGCCACATACCTCTTGTGTCTGAGCTGTTGAATTTCGACTCGATTTTGTCTCTGTACTGAGACTTAGCCTGTTTGATTGCCTTGCGGAGAGAATAGCTACACTGTTTGTATTGGTCATGCTTCCGGTCACCTTGCCCTGGTTAAAAGCAGTGGTTCGCGCTTTCAGTTTCACGCGAATGCTGCCGTCAATCCACGGTTTCTGGTTTGGGAATGTTTTTTATCGTTGCTGTGGGTACGACATCGTCAATGCACTTCCTAATGAACTCGCTCACCGAATCAGCATATTCGTCAATATTGTTGTTGACGCGATGCGGAACATATTCCAATCCGCGTGATCGAAGCAGTCTTGAAGCGTGATTCAGATTGGTCGGACCAGCGTTGAAACAGCACTGAGCGCGGGAGCTTGTTGTTTGAGTTTCTGTTTGTAGGCAGGAATCAACAAAATGGAGTCGTGGTCAGCTTTTCCGAAAGGGGGGCGGGGGAGGGCCTTGTAAGCGTCGCGGAAATTAGTGTAGCAATGGTCCAGTGTTTTTCCAGCCCTGGTAGCACAATCGATATGCTGATAGAATTTAGGGAGTTTTGTTTTTAGATTAGCCTTGTTAAAATCCCCAGCTACGATGAATGCAGCCTCAGGGTGTGTGGTTTCCAGTTTACAAAGAGTCAGATAAAGTTCGTTCAGGGCCATCGATGTGTCTGCTTGGGGGAATGTATACGGCTGTGATTATGATTGACGAGATTCCTTGGTAGATAATGCGGTCGACATTTGATTGTGAGGAGTTCTAGATCAGGTGAACAGAACGACTTGAGTTCTTGTGTGTTATTATGATGGTCACACCACTTCTCGTTAATCATAAGGCATACCCCCCGCCCCTCTTCTTACCGGAAAGATGTTTGTTTCTGTCGGCGCGATGCATGGAGAAACCAGCTGGCTGCACCGACTCCGTTAGCGTCCCTTGAGTTAGCCATGTTTCGTGAAGCAGAGCACGTTGCAATCCCTGATGTCTCTCTGGAATGCTACCCGTGCTCGGATTTCATCAACCTTATGTAAAAGAGACTGGACATTGGCGAGTAGTATGCTAGGGAGTGGAGCGCGATGTGCCCGTCTCCGAAGCCTGACCACGAGACCGCCACGTTTTCCCCTTTTTCGGCGTCGCCCAGGGTCGCCGGCTGGGATCTGATCCATTGTATTGTGTGGAAGGCAATACACTGGATCCGTTTCGGGAAAGTCATATTCCTGGTAGGAACGATGGTGAGTTGACGTTAATCGTATATTCAGTAGTTCCTCCCGACTGTATGTAATGAAACCTAAGATTACCCGGGGTACCGATGTAAGAAATAACACGTAAAAAAACAAAATACTGCATATTTTCCAAGGAACGCGAAGCGAGGCTGCATCTCTATCGGCGCCGGAAGTTATTCCTTTGGCGGCTGAAGCAGGTAAAGCATGTCTCTTCCAGCATGTCTCTTCCTTGTGGGACTTCCTCCAAAGCAGCATGGGTCCTTTCAGTGGCCTCCTAATCCAGCTAATCTGGCCCACAACACTTTGAAGGTGTCTCCGCTAATGGAGACTGGAATTGGACCTAGAGCTTGCATGCGAATGGTGCTGCTGCTGGCTCAGTCCTAATTGTTAACTGGGTTAATAATTGGGTTTTTGTGATGGCGCTAAAAGTCTCTGAGTGGAGCTGGGAGAGTAGCTCGGCTTCTTGTGTGGGACTTCTTCCTCATTTGATTGGATACATTGTGTTGCCTTTGACAACACTTTTTGAGTTTGATCTCAACTGTTTACAATCACTTAACCTGTGCAGATGTATAGGCAGACAACATAACAGACAGGCATGGAGAGGATATACATTGATACAGTACAGTATGGTACGGGTGTCTCCTGTAAGGTCTGTGGGGCTGGTCTTTTCTGGGTGGTGGTGGGCTGGACATGAGGGAGATTGGAGCTGACAGGGTCCATCAGTGGTCTGACACCAAGGAGCAGGGGGCTTCATCTCCTTGGTTATTACATGCCACTTTCCATACTGCCCACTGATAGGGGAGCTAACATACACAACACACACACACACACACACACACACACACACACACACACACACACACACACACACACACACACACACACACACACACACACACACAACACACACACACACACACACCACACACACACACACACACACGCCAGCCTGGCTCTGGGTGGGAGGCCTTCTCCCTGAAACTTGCTACCATTGTCTGTCTGTCTCTGGCCAGCCCCAACCCCCAGCCTTCTTCTGAGAAGAAGTGAGAACCCATCTGGATGGAGATTAGCTTCAGCTTTAGCATAGGAATGGCTATGGTAGGCAGTCCTCGCTCCACTATGCCTGTGATATAAACACGTTTGACTGATGGATAGTATCCCTGCATTGCTTGCAAGATGAGATCGACCATAACTGGGGATTAATTGGTCTGTAAAGGGGGTGTCACCTCCGGGGGTTGAAGTGAAAAATGGAACAGAGGGAGAACAAATGGAGGTGCTTTTTCTTGGAGCGCAGCATCTTGACTGGAGTGGCTTTGTGAAGAAGTATGAGCTCCCTGATCTCTTCAACCATGTTATGTTGATATGATTTACTGTTATCTTATTTCCCATCCAATATGGGATTGTTGTAGGACACTGAGAGCTACATGTCTTAGGTCTTGACAACTGTCTCTTAATTAAAAGTTTTTTTGGCTTAATGCTAACCCTTCACATGGGTTTCTGCAGGTTTTCAAAGGACCCCAAATCCATAAACTTCTCTATAAATTTCCTGACTGCTTTGTGAAAAGTATTTGGGCGCCTGTCTTTTTAACGGCTCCTGGTTGCAGGCTAAGTGGATCAGAGCAAAAGAGTGAAGCAGAGCAGAGAGTGGAGCAGAGAGTGAAGCAGAGCAGAGAGTGGAGGCAGAGAGTGAAGCAGAGAGTCAGAGAGATGGAGCAGAGAGAGTGGAGCAGAGCAGAGAGTGAAGCAGAGAGTGAAGCAGAGCAGAGAGTGAGCAGAGCAGAGAGTGGAGAGAGAGCAGAGAGTGCAGAGAGTGGAGCACAGAGCAGAGTGAAGCAGAGCAGAGAGTGAAGGACAGAGAGTGGGAGCGCAGAGCAGAGCAGAGAGTGAAGCAGAGCAGAGAGTGGAGCAGAGAGTGAAGCAGAGCAGAGAGTGGAGCAGAGAGTGAAGCAGAGCAGAGAGTGGAACAGAGAGTGCAGCAGAGCAGAGAGTGGAGCAGAGAGTGAAGCAGAGCAGAGAGTGGAGCAGAGCTAGTGAAGCCTCCATCTGGTGAGTGGTTGAGCTCTCTCTCACAGAGCAGAGCAGTGACTGAGTGTTGGGCCAGAGCCGCAACCAGGGTTCTAGCTGGGTGGTCCAGATGGGCGGAACGAGACACAAATAGCTATAATTTACTTCAGGATCCCTGTAATTACAGGCCCAAAGCTTGAAAGTCAGTTCCTGTAGATGCCCCAATGTATTAAATATGAGCACAATGTCTCAAGTCAAACAAGTGTCTATTCTTAAGTCTGGTTTGATTTTAATCAGAGTTCGAAAACAAGTTAACACGTACTAGTGTGTATGTAACCTGGGTGTTTCAGGTTGTTGTTCATTGGATAGGACAGTTTGTTCATGAGTGGCACCAAGGCTGACTTCAAAAGTGATAGCTTCACGAACTTAAAGCACTTTACTTTTGATTATTTGGTGCATGGGCACATTCTGCTTGATCACAAATTACATTAGCTTACCTTCTTTTATGAATTCACAAGTAGGCTATGAAGGCAAGAAGAAAGGCGTGAAAGATTGTGATGTGTTTCCAAGCCAGTTATAACTTGATCTTACACTTCGAGACCCGTTTTTCTCCTCCCTCAATTAGAGGAGCTGGCTCGGGATTGGGGGAGGTGGTGCGAGGAAGACAGACAGAGGACGAGAGAGAGAGAACGAGAGAGAGACATAGAGAAGCGGAGAGGCGAGGTGGCCACAGCGAGAGCCAGCCTCTGCGGGATTGTCATGTAGTGGAACACGGAGGGGCAGACGAGCCCACTCTGATCCAGAGCGGTGTGTTTCATGTGCCCTTGGCATGGCCACAGATACCCTGCTCACTCTTTTCAGGGCAGCCTCTGGTAATTAGGGGGCTGGACTCCAGAGTTTCCTCTCGGGGCTTTGATGCTTTCATCCCGGCTCTGCATACCACATCAACAGAATTTCTGCCTCGTTGTTCTCCCTCATCCAACCCTGGCACCACCTTTTGTTCTTTCTCTCTCCTAGTTTCTCCCTCTCCTTCTCTGATGGGTTAGTTCTGGTATGGTGGAAGTTTGCTGTAAAGAATGGATAGCATATCGTGCCTTCGTTTTTTACTGAAACCGTCTGTCTAGGCTAGAGGCTGTGTTTTTGGCTGTTTCAGTTTCTTACACATTCAAGCCCCAGGTGAAACAGACTGTGAAACTGGGGATGGTGGTGCTGCCATTCTGTGTCGTGCCATGTTGTTAGTGATGGGGTTTGGGCACAGTGAGGAGGATTTCCCTAACAGGACACATCTGCTTCACAGAGGGAGCCAATGAGAAGCTTTGACTCATTTCTCTTGGCTAGACGTTTTGTGTCTGAAGTGCCTTCAAAACCAACATTGGCAAGGGTGTTGGCCAATCTGTGTTCATGTGTATGTACTGCATTCACTACACTCACGCAACACTCATTTCAATGCAGGGAGCCAACTCTGAACTTGTTTGTGTGTGTCTGCAATGCTTGTTGCACTAGTCTGATAATAATATGAGCTGTGCATAGTCATAATCAGCAGATTTCTCCCCCCGTCTCTCTCTCTCCATTTCTCCACCCCTCTCTCTCGCACTGCTGTGGTCTCTGTATCACTTGGACCCATGCCAAGGACTCTGGTTTGAACTACACATCTATTTAGAAACTAAGTCTTGAAGAGTCGGGAGGGGTAGGCAGAAAGTTGAAAATGTGAAACTCAGCCTAATTGATGACTTTCTTCCCACTACCCTGGTTGCTATTAAATTAAACTGTGAATCTTATAACTGTGAGTCTTTAAAAGGGTATATTTCTAGAAATGTACAATCTGTGGACCTTTCTGTTCTTCACTCTCTCTGTTGATTGACGTTTCAACTTGCGTCATGCTTCCTCTGCAGTGGTAATGAGGCTCAGCTGTCTTGCCACATTGCAGCGCAATGAACATAAATAACCCGATAGCTCTTATATACGTGGGAGATGAGATGAGTCTATAACCCAATCCCCCCTCTCCATCTCTCTTCTTCTCTCTTCTAGCCGGTAGCCGAGTGAGTCGGGAGCTGCGCTACACCAAGGAGAAACAGGGAGAGGAGTCTGTGTTCACATCACAGATGCTCATACAAACCCCCAAACAGGAAGGGACCAACATTCTGACCCAGGGTGCTTTGCTGCTTCACCTGGAGGCAGCGCTCTCGGCCAGCAAGGTCCAGGTGTCTCTGTTTGGAAAGTAGGTAGACCCATGGGATCACTGGGGATTACGTCACAGCTAAAGAAAAGGGGGTTGTCTGGGCTCATATATTTCATGTTCTGTATGTCTTCTCTCCTCAGATCATGGGATCTCAATAAAATCTGCTACAAATCTGGTGTCCCTATCATAGAAAATGTCATGATTGAAAGGGTAAGCCGATATTTTTTTTAAGGAAATATCCCGGTCTGTAATTTTTTGTCCATGACTATTAACATGTATGTTTTTATTCTGTATTATGTACTCTTGATAGTTTGCATAATAACTGATGAATGTATCCATGGTTTGCAGATGATTGACAAGCTGTTCCCCTGTATGATTGTTACCCCACTGGACTGTTTCTGGGAAGGTGCAAAGCTCCAGGGGGGGTCAGCATACTTACCGTAAGTTCCAKAATAWTTGTYCTTCAAATGRTGCAAATTRTTTTCTTCCATATTRCTTGGAAATACAGAATGTKTTTTAGTGTTTWYACRARTCAGCTATYTTGAATCCCAGTATTAGAGTTACGTTAGGGCCCGTGCCCAGCTAGCTTGGCCTCTTTCACCTTATTCATACGTTGGGTTTGGCAGGGGCCAGGGAATGTGACTTGGCTACAAAATCTCAATTGACCTCCTGGTTCTCCCACACTCTTCAAAACAAGAGGCTTTAGTTTGGATCCAATACAGTGGCGGCAGCAATAACCTACAGTGGTGGCGGTAATAACCTAACATTAAGCTTTGACTAAAGAGCCGGTTAGCCCTGTTGTTAGGAAGAGGCCTACTTCAGTCGTCACCTATGCTTTTCCTGTCGTCGTAGCCGTGAGGGGGCTAACCCCAGCACACACGCACACACACACACACTGACACGCACACACAGTCCCCCAGCCGAGCAGGGGAAGGCCCTCATGGAAAGGGGACAGAGGGAGGGTGGGAGGGGATGGCTGCGACTGGGTGGGTTGGTAAAGGGGACAGTGAGGGAGGGGAGGAGATGGCTGCTACTGGGTGGCGGTTCGTAAAGGGGGGCAGGGAGAGGAGCGGATGAGATGCGTGCTACTGGGTGGTTGGGTAAAGGGGAGGGAGGGAGGGGCATGGCTGATACTGGGTGCTGGTTGGTAAAGGGAGGAGGAGGGGATGGCTGATACTTGGGTGGTGTAAAGGGGAGGGAGAGGGGGAGGGGATGGCTGCTCTGGGTGGGTTTGGTAAAGGGGCGGCAAGGAGAGTGAGGGAGGAGATGGACTGCTACTTAGGGTGGCCGTTGGTAAGGGGGCAGCGGACGAAGGAGGGAGGGAGGAGATGGCTGCTTACTGGGTGGGTTTGGGTCAAGGGGCAGTAGTTAGGAGGTGAGGAGAGATGGCTGCTAAGCTGGGTGGCGTTGGTATGAGTGGTGCAAGGGAGAGGGGAGGGATGAGATGGCTTGCTACTGGGTGGGTTGGTAAAGGGGACAGGGAGAGGGAGGGAGGGAGAGATGGCTGCTACTGGGTGGGTTGGTAAAGGGGGGCAGGGGAGCCTTTGGGTCAGACAATGGTAAGCATTCTTTCAGTTTACAAGTGAGTGTCCATCAGTGAGGGGGCCCTGGAGGGGGGCTCAGCTTTGTCAGCAACGAGTAACACTGTGCATTCTCATGGTAATCGCCTGGGCTCCGAGCTGTAAGTTGTCCAACAAATAAAAAGTGCATTATTCAAGTCTTGGTCCCCAAAGAGCGTATAATAAATGAACAGTGGTTTGGTTATTTTACGATGCTTTTTATCATATTCCTTGCTAATTCTCTCTAAATTGATAGTAAAATTACTTAATTTTCTTTCACTTTCTGCGTATCAAAAAGTTTTATTATAAATTCTACTAAAACCAATAGTTCAATTTGAGAGTCTGGTTTTGAAACTAGTTTTCTGCAGCCACATGCCTGCACATTGAGCAACAAACAGTGTTTTCTCCTGTTTTCACCCAGCAAGCAGCTCTCTCTCGCTCTCTCTCTCTCTCTCTGTCTCTGTCTCTCTCTGTCTCTCTCTCTCTCTCTCTCTCGCTTTCTCTCATGTAGTGTGAGAGGAGAGAGTAGGGAAGAGCCTTTGATGATCACAGATCCACAAGTATTCCCCTAAATCACAGTGTTGAAATATGTTCTTAAAAATGTCTTTGTTGTTATTTATTTGCTGTTTCTTTTTGCTGCTCTGAAGAGAGCTGGGGGTGGCCTGGCCACTGAGGCTAATGTCCCCTCTAGCTTCCGCTTCAGTTCAGCCGAGTTTAATGCAAAAAGAGGGAGAGGGAGAGAGAGAGGGAGAGGGAGAGAGAGAAAAAAATCTTTAGAGAACAAAGAGCAGCAATCTATGGAAAAACAAAAGGGCCTAGGCCGGTTCACTCAAGCAAAAAATAGCAGATAAAGGAGCCTCTCTTTGCAAGTACTAAGGCAATAAAATTATGCAGACTAAAGAGCACACGCATCTTGCTATGCACAAGCTAGGCAGTCGCGCAAAAAGAGAATTGAAAATGTGGTTTAATTATATGCCGTGGAGAGTGAAGTATTGGGGCGAGGATTCTTATTGGCAGGATAACGACTTTATTTGAAGCCTGTTATTCACTGCTCTCTTGCATCGACATACTCATGTTGCTCGACGCAGATATGTGATTGGGCTCCCTAAATTGGGTCCCTTAGTGTGGATATTCCGCGGCTTCCACTCTCTTAACGGTATTCTTCATGAGATTCTCCTAATACGGAAGGGGGGATATCTATATATGGTGGCATAACTCGGGAAATGTTTAGCTCACGATAAAAATTAATATATACTTTTTATATCATGGTACTTAAGTTCTTCAGGGAAGTAAAAGAGTCCCAACGTAGAGAATAAGTTCTGCTGGGTGAAAGGTATACATTTTTAATTTGTTCTGCTATCTATGGACGTTGGTTGATGAGGATATTTTGAGAGGGTTTGCATGCTAGGTGGTATTGTTTTGGGTGGCATAGTCCTCTCACGGCTATTTTTTTATAGATATCAATTAAGTCCTATATCTGAATTACTGGTAAATTTGATGTTTGGGACGGTATGCAGTGATGAATGTCACAACTTATAATGGACATAAATATCGACACACGTTTTAATGTTGGTTTTCTGATACAATAGAATTTTCAAATTTGAGAGCTCTCTGAGAGATATGTGAAGGTATCATGTCTGATGCTTTTTTATGACATGATTTATTTGTGGGTAGCTTAGACACATGTAAATGGTGTCACATGTTTTTTCTACCTTATAGTACAGTGAACATAGTAGATGGTCCATAAATAAGCGGGACTTTTCATGTTGATGTTTGGGAAATCTTAACAGAATAAATAGAATATGATACTTAAAAACATGGACACCAGAAAAACGGAGACATTACACCCATATTCACCAATGAGGGTTTGGAACTTGCATAGGTTTAAAGACAACCGTAGCCATTCTATTCCGTCGTGAATTCAACTGGTTGCGTTTATATGACAGATTATGAACTTGATGGTGAATTGTGCATAACATAGGACTCTATTTGAAGAATTGTCTTAGTTCCAACTTGACGAGAGAGTGTTGGTATAAAGGGGCAATTCTGGGTAAAAGGCAGAAGGGGGTGGTTTTTATTCCTCAATACTCATGGATGATTAAGTTATCTAGTCACATGCCGCCGTAATCACCTTGTAAATTAGGGTGAAGTATGCTTACTTAACAAGCCAGTGCAAGGATTCTGGTGTATAGAAAAATGGGAGCCAGTAACGTGGGGTTAGTAAACAAGATAGGTTTTTTGAACTGTATTACGGGCTTGTGGGCCCTGATGTTGTGCAGATAAGGCGTTATATTTCGTACCTCGTACTTAAGTCATTCGGTGGGAGGTGTGTGCTAGGATAGCATGTTAGATGATCATTATCATAGGTAACAACTAATCTTTACTGTTTTTGTAGGGAGACTGGTTTAAAAACTTCGCTCGAGTATAAAATACAAACAATGTTAGTGATATTTTCAAGTATTTCTTTATTTTGTCTTACATTTAATTAATGTCAATGAAAAGTAAATGGTACTTATGGGCATAATGTATATACATATCAAGAACAGCCAGAACTTGAGTTCATTCTGGTACAATTATGAGAAGATTCTTAATAGTTTGCCTAGAACATTCTCACATCGAGATCATACGTTTCCCTGTAGTTCTTGAACAGCGTTATGTACCCACATAGCAAAGAATGCGGATATTTATTTCTGGACCACACTTTCCCCTACAGCCCATTCCGACAGACCTTTTTGCTCCCCAGATCTTCAGCAAGTTTGGGGGCTGCTTGCTGGCAAATACGCGAAATTTACCATGCGGTTCACATCAGATTTTCTAATTGGAGTTTCTTGGATGTCTGGTTAGACTGGCTGATGAACCAGACATCACAGAAGGATTCTCATCCTGGGAGATCAGCTACTCCTTAGGAGCCACTCCTTAGTGGGAGAGGCATCTGATTCGCTGCCTTCGTAGATTGTCGGCGCGCAGTCTGTATTGATTCATGCTGGAACGACTCTCTTGGAGCCTTTACTGACTCATTCTTCATAGGGTGTGCTCATTACTGAGGAAGGAGGTTTGTTTGAGTCTAAGGAGGGCCATCTGGCGGGAGTAGGGACGCGAATGCGCGCCCCATTAATCATCGCAGCCACACGGGTCAAATAGCGGGCAAGATCATGGGCCGCTCGTCTCCCCTTTGCAGAAAAGCAGTCAGGGGATTAGGCCGCCAAAGACTTGATTTTTCCTTATCTTTGGCATGACATTGGCACTTCGTTTGGTGATGCGAGTTTCTTAGGGCGATTAGTACTCACTCATACCTATCTTCTTCCTCGCAAACACTTTAGCGGGGTAGTTTGAGAAGCGCCAAAAGCAGTTTGTCTAAATCTTTTGTGCTCATCAGACCCCACATGACCTTCCCTCGGCCTCATTTCTCCTCCTCTAGTCATCATGTTATGGTCCATTGGCAAACTTCAGACGGCGGCCTGGTGACGATAGGGCGGCTGCGCCATCTCGGAGCACAGGGGGTCTCTCTGCTGCTTGCCAGACTGGCTATTGGAAGTTCTTAAAACTCACAGCTAGCAAACGGGCGCTAGTTTTGCTGGTCTACTGTACCTAAAATATCTACGGTTTTTCTGTTGAGAACTGTGGGTCAGCTCTCACATTCAGGTTATTTGACGAAGGATCCGCTTGCTGCGGGAGGTGTCTCCTGGGGCGTGATTCCTCAATTCACTGCTTCATCATTGATTAATTTTGATACTTTTGGATGGGGCACAAAGGGGTTAGCAAGGAAATAGACGGAGCAGCTGCCGGCCGGTGCCATTTTGCAGCCGTGCTATACTTCTTGGCTGAGAGCTCCCGAAGGCTGGGCCGAGGGTGATTGACCGTCATCTTGAACTTCTTCCATTTTCAATAATTGCGCCAACAGTTGTGTGCCCTCTCTTCACCGTAGAGTAACTGCCTTGAACTAATAATTGTACCAACGGGCTCAGTACGCTCCCATCCCAGCCTTGTGCAGGTCTACAATTTTATCCCTGTATTTGTCCTCTTAACACAGCTCGTAAACGCTCATGGATGTTAGGCCATTTGCGGTACGGTACGCTCCAGGTTGGAGTCGGCTGTCACCTTGATTGAGCGTGTGGGAACAGGTGTCTTTTTATACCAAGAGGTAACGGATCCGCAAGAGCAGGGCAAGACCAGAACCGAGAGTCTCATGGGACAATTGAGTGCAGTTAAAGGGATAACAGGGCAGGGGGTAAGGTGAGTTGGAGAGAGACAGTGAGGGGCTATCTGGTAAAGAAAAAAGCGGAGACATGAGGGCTCATGATGTATATGAGAAGGCGGGAAGTTCTTTAGCTCGTTGGTGGGGAGGGGAGTAGATAGCAGGGATAACTTATAATGGGTGAAGTAGTCAAAAATAAAATGCGCAAATTATATCTTGGGCTCTAGAATCATAGAATAGGCTGATGTCTTGGCTAGATCTTGTCTGTTTTCCTAGGAATTCCGATCTGCCTGTTGTTACGTAAGTTAAGAAGAGTGCATACGCTCATGGGATGTTGAAACAGAACAGGGATTTTGTTAGAGATCATACTTTAGCATGCTTTGTAAAGTTTAGGAAAACCGGTGGCGCAAATTTTCCGGCTCTCCAAGTGTATGGACAATACTTGTTGCTCGACGTCTTTGTTCACACTGCTACTTTGATTACGTAGTTATTTAGACTATTACAACAGTATTAGGCTTCATCGTAACTTTTAAACAGGAGCGAGGAATTGCCACGTACTAGAACATAATCCAGTTGGAACAATAGCTGAAGAACATTGGATAACTTCACTGCTGGAAAGGCGTGAGGATAATGGAGGAGGATGAATTGAGTCATGCAATGTCGAGCTGGTGCAACACCCATCTGGAGGCTCAGGGATGGGCCCTGGGGTAGCATATTGGGACGCGTAATAACTCGTACAGGATGGTGGAGGGATCGAAGTGGGTACTTAGTATGTGAATATGAGAATAGATAGGCAAAGACTGCTTTGGGAGCTACGCAGTCGGCATAGTACAAGAGGGCCGACCGGGGGACCAATGCAAAAATAGTCTGGGTAGCCATGTGTGAGCCCTTAGCACACGTTCCAGGCCCCCAACAGTTTATGGCATTGGGAGGTGAGGACCAGTTCGTGATAGAGGTTAGAGAATTGCCTAATTGCGGATTTCTAGGGCGCCATAGGCCCTTCATACCCGGTTATATCCTTCCCTTGCCCTCTTTTCCAATCTCTGCGTTTTTCTATCTCCTTTCAACCACTCCCCTCTCTTTTAAAGGAAAGGAGGGTATTTAGTGGAGGCTCTCAGATCGTCGCTCGTCGGGGGTTAAATGTATAGGCTAAAAGAGAGGATTAGGCCTTGGGCCTCATGAATGATCTTTCGTGGTCTGGCCTCGCGACCGCTACGTTATAGTACAATTGTTGGGAGCGATTGGGCGCTGGTATAGAGGTCCTGGATGGGGCCAGCGAGAGCTTGGCCCAAGTGATGCTCACTAAGGGGCGGTTGCCGTATCGGGCCATCTTAACAAAATATTACATGAGGTTCGATCGGGCACGTCCTCGGGGAGGCCAGAAAGGGCAGGGCTTATTCGCCTACTATGGGCCGAGGCCCAGGGTCGATGCAAAAGGCACACCAGGATATCGACGCGCATTTTTGGCCTACGATAGGGTGAATAGGTGGGCGGGAGATGGGTATGGGTGAACCTGTTATGAGACCAATCCTGCAGGAGACCAATGCCGGAAGATCCTTATGTCGCGAGGTCTGCACCTGAGGGGGATATTTAGGATGGTGTCGTGACCACTGGAATGAAGGTGGACCTCCAGTGGCAGGGTAGGCTCACCTGAAGCTGTCCGTTTGGGTGGTGCGGAATTGCGTTACTCAGGAGTTAGCTCCTTGTATAGATAGATAACGTGGACATCACTAAACACCGGAACTTGAAGCGCTGGCACAATTGGCCTCGCTCCCAGCAACAGTTCGGCCGACTCCATCGAAGATGAAATAGGGGCGCGTGTCGCTACGACCCCGACATAATCTTGTTCTCCTCGTAGATACGCAAACAACTCATCTTATTACATCGAGAATCCCTCTGACTCCTAAGAACCTCAAACATCCGAGGAATGCCTCCGACTCCTAAGACCTCACACACACAGCCGAGGAATGCCTCGGACTCCTAAGAACCTCACACAGGAGGAATCCTCCTGACTCCTAAGAACTCACACATCCGAGGAATCCTCTGACTCCTAAGAACCTCACACATCTGAGGAATCCTTCTGACTCCTAAGAACCTCACCATCTGAGGAATCCCTCTGATCCTAAGAACCTCACACATCCGAGGAATGCCTCTGACTCCTAAGAACCTACACATCCGAGGAATCCCTCTGACTCCTAAGAACCTCACCATCTGAGGAATGCCTCGCATGAAGCAGGATCAGTTTCCTCCTCTGACCTGCGTAGGACAGATAAATAAAACATGATCGACAGCCCACAATAAACTAAAGACAGATTTGTTTGTGGAGAGGAGTGGGAAAAAATGGCAGCATCTCCTTTAAGTCAGAGAATGAAAAAGGGGACGCCAAAGATAATTCCAATACAAGAGTATACTACCACACATTTAATGCTAAGGATATTGTAAAACATCTTGATATACTGCCATATGTATGTAAGACACGTTTCCTGGGCTCTGTTATGTATTATGAAGGATTTTATTTTATTTCAATTGAATTTAAAACCACAGCACAAATATGAATGGATTGACAGTGTTGGGCCTCTGCCAGATCACGACCCTGGCAAATCTGGAGGAGGGATACAGTCATTTAAAGCCACAGAGTTTTCTATGATATGATTTACGATAATCTCATTCACATTTTTAACACCACAACTCTCACATCGGTGCCAAGTTGCCTTCAGGGCCATCTGTGCTCGCTGTGGAAAAAGGCATCAGAGACACCTTGCTTTCACCCGTTCAGGCAATAGAGCCTGTATTGCATTCAGAAACACTAGCACAACAGCTGAATTCTCCACCCGTTTCTCCACGTACGCTGTATACAACACCTTTTGGTTTATATGCCACAGATCAGAGTATGTAATATCTATGACAGCCGAGAACAGAAGGATCATAACGTTTTTCTGTACTATTTGGGGGGTTTTGAATGTGGGGAACATGACTCCTCGGTGTGGCCTGAGCCCACTTGGCTGCAGGCGTTTGACGGAAGTCTCTCTCTCTCTGCCTCCTGCAGTGCGGAGGCCCTCCAGACCATGTTTCTCCTGATGAGCCCCAAGCAGCTCTACGAGCACTTTAAGGACGACTATGAGATCCATGACATCAATGGAACGAGGACAAGGCCACCGCCATCCTGAGTCCTGGCAAAGGAAGTTTGTAGAGGTATGTATGGGTCAAAAGTGTTACACTCATTAGTGCACTACACCTGGTCAAAAGTATCAAACTATATAGGGATAGGATGCCATTTGGTATGAAGCCTATGTTTCTGGACCTAGCGCCCGCCTCTGCACCTTTCACCAACCTGTTCTGACCCGTTTGAGTAATATGCGGCAAATAAGAAATCAGAGAACAAATCATAGAGCGTTCTTTAGGTTGGCCTCAGGTGGCTTTTGTTTTTCCCTACACTTTAAATTTGAGTCATGCTGTTTACCTACCACATGCGTAGAGGACTGGCTTGGCCCAGGGACTGCAACTTCTACCTGAATTCCATCAATCCTCAACTGCCTAGTAAACAGAGTCCTCCAAGGAGGCACTGACAGACTACCAGTTATAGGAACAACTGTTTTTGTGATAGCTGACATCCAGCATGCTGACTGAAGGGTGGGAGGGTCATGCTTCCACCATGCCCGCTCGCAAGAGAGGAGAAGAGGGAGAGAGTGAACGGGAGATGAGGAGAGGGTCACTGTAAAAACAAAGTGCAGGGTGTGTGTTTCCCCTAAGGTTGTCGGCCATTCATGGTGCTGATGGAGAAGCTTGAGAGACCACGTGATCTCATTTGATCCCCTTGACCCTTGCTCTCTGGCATCTGTAGTCCTTATTTATCAAGCTTCATAGGGGCTCACCTATATCTTGTTTGTGTGTTGTTGGCCCAAAATA
>NC_036871.1:20480918-20545246 GCF_002910315.2 Salvelinus sp. IW2-2015
TTAAAAAAAATATATATACTTTTATATCATTGGTACAACATTATTTTATGACTTGTAATGTTCTGAGTTTAGTTTTTGTGTTCACATTTTTAATATAGTTTGATTATTGGATTTTTTGGAGGTGCGAGAATGTCAAATTAGAACATAATATCGACCAAGTGGGTTATATATTTGCCATGAGACATCTTTAGATTATTGTAAGAAATAAATGGTACAATTTTAACACAGGACAAAGTCAAAAAAGATTTTGATGATCATCTACAGCACCTGACTACTCCAGAAAACGGAGACATTACGACCTATGCAGCCGAGGCCATTTCCCGTTGTCTGGTGTATTATGGGTAATGTGATATGATATAGATGTCACAAGGGCAATCTGTAAAGCAGAGGGTGCTTCCTCTTGACAAGTACTCTCCTTGTATTGGTGGGAGCCACTGAGTTAGCGCACTGTACAAAGTTGACTTTGTCGTTGGCCTCGGCTGCATAGGTCGTAATGTCTCCGTTTTCTGGAGTAGTCAGGTGCTGTAGATGATCATCAAAATCTTTTTGACTTTGTCCTGTGTTAAAATTGTACCATTTATTTCTTACAATAATCTAAAGATGTCTCATGGCAAATATATAACCCACTTGGTCGATATTATGTTCTAATTTGACATTCTCGCACCTCCCAAAAATCCAATAATCAAACTATTCCACCAGCCAGCCAGCCCTCTCACTGCTCTCACTGTACAACGTTGACTTTGTACAGCCAAAGCTGTCAACTGACACCGAAGCATTATCCCTCAGGCCATATAATTGCCTGCTCTTTGGGGCAAATTATAAATTTTGCATGGGAGGAGGACCCAAAGGCAGCAGCAGCGAAAGGCCTCAGGATTAGGCCTTTTGAAAGGCTCTGTGAACATCACACCACTAAACAGTGTGAGAGGCAGGCAGGCAATCAGCCCGGCCTCCCAGCAGAGAGAGCACACAGACAGGCTCCCTGCTCAGCTCAGCCACCAGCCAGCCAGCCCTCTCACTGCTCTCACTGTACAACGTTGACTTTGTACAGCCAAAGCTGTCAACTGACACCGAAGCATTATCCCTCAGGCCATATAATTGCCTGCTCTTTGGGGCAAATTATAAATTTTGCATGGGAGGAGGACCCAAAGGCAGCAGCAGCGAAAGGCCTCAGGATTAGGCCTTTTGAAAGGCTCTGTGAACATCACACCACTAAACAGTGTGAGAGGCAGGCAGGCAATCAGCCCGGCCTCCCAGCAGAGAGAGCACACAGACAGGCTCCCTGCTCAGCTCAGCCACCAGCCAGCCAGCCCTCTCACTGCTCTACTGCAGCCTTATCAAGATGTCTGCGAGACAGAGGTAATTGTTATGACTTGATGCACAAAGTTAAGAAATAGGAGCGAGCAGCCTGCCGCCGTGCCTTTCCCTCTGCATTGTGGCCCCGTGTAACAGGATAATAAACGCTACTTTATAAACGCAGCATCTGCAGCTCCTCGCCACCAGGGAAAGTCCGGCAGAGGCAGGGCAAGACCAGAACCAGCCAATGGCATACAGGAAGGCAGGGAAGTCTGGAGGTGTAGGAACGGTGGCATGGGGTGCAGCTGGAGGAGGAAAGGAAAAGGAAGATGCAGAAGGTTCTGCAGAAAGAGCACAGCTGAACTGCACTGGATAGGAGTGTATATAAAGACATGCAGTGACGCAGATTGCTATGTCCATGGCATCTCTCTACTGTGCCCTGCGACTCCTTCTGAGCCTGTATGTTTCTCTGTTCCTCTACAGGGGGATGCCTGACATCCAGTGGATGAACCTGGACCCTCTGAAGCTGATGGAGGAGCTCAGCCAGTTCACCAGTCTGGAGGGCTTCAGGGAAATGCTGGACAAGGCCCAGGTGGGTCACGCTTACATGAACCGCCCCTGCCTGGACCCCAACGACCCCGAGTGCCCCCTCAGCGCCCCCAACAAGGACCTGAGAGAGGTAAGCTTGCGCCACAGTACCCCTATCTCCCTTCCACCTCTCCATCTCTGCGTCTCTATCTCCTTCCACCACCACTCTCCCTCTCTTTTAAAGAAGAGGGTATTTTAGTGAGCCCAATGTGCCTGGTTGTTAAATAAGCTAACTGTTGGCCCTGCCTGTCTGTCTGTCTCCCTCCACAGAGTCCTGACATTGCCTTGCCGCTCCAAGGCGGTTGCCACGGCTTCTCCAAAAAGTTCATGCACTGGCAGGAGGAGCTKATCCTGGGCGGYCGGGTCAAGGACACCCAGAATGCTTTGCAGAGGTAAGAGGGGGAGGGGGTGTACACCAGGGCCAGGGGAGGTTTGAGGGCGAATGAATGAAGTGGAGCCAGTGCAGGGAGGGCCTAGCTAGCAGTGAGGAATCCCTCTGACTCCTAAAAACCTCATACAGCCGTGGAATGCCTCGGACTCCTAAGAACCTCACACAGCCGAGGAATGCCTCGGACTCCTAAGAACCTCATACATCCGAGGAATCCCTCTGACTCCTAAGAACCTCAAACATCCGAGGAATGCCTCCGACTCCCTAAGAACCTCACACACACAGCCGAGGAATGCCTCGGACTCCTAAGAACCTCACACAGCCGAGGAATCCCTCTGACTCCTAAGAACCTCACACATCCGAGGAATCCCTCTGACTCCTAAGAACCTCACACATCTGAGGAATCCCTCTGACTCCTAAGAACCTCACACATCTGAGGAATCCCTCTGACTCCTAAGAACCTCACACATCCGAGGAATGCCTCTGACTCCTAAGAACCTTACACATCCGAGGAATCCCTCTGACTCCTAAGAACCTCACACATCTGAGGAATGCCTCGCATGAAGCAGGATCAGTTTCCTCCTCTGACCCCTGCGTAGGACAGATAAATCAAACATGATCGACAGCCACATAAACTAAAGACAGATTTGTTGTGGAGAGGAGTGGGAAAAAATGGCAGCATCTCCTTTAAGTCAGAGAATGAAAAAGGGGACGCCAAAGATAATTCCAAATACAAGAGTATACTACCACACATTTCTAATGCTAAGGATATGTAAAACATCTTGATATACTGCCATATGTATGTAAGACACGTTTCCTGGGCTCTGTTATGTATTATGAAGGATTTATTTTATTTCAATTGAATTTAAAACCACAGCACAAATATGAATGGATTGACAGTGTTGGGCCTCTGCCCAGATCACGACCCTGGCAAATCTGGAGGGAGGGATACAGTCATTTAAAGCCACAGAGTTTTTTCTATGATATGATTTACGATAATCTCATTCACATTTTTAACACCACAACTCTCACATCGGTGCCAAGTTGCCTTCAGGGCCATCTGTGCTCGCTGTGGAAAAAGGCATCAAGACACCTGCTTTCACCCGTTCAGGCAATAGAGCCTGTATCTGCATTCAGAAACACTAGCCAACAGCTGAATTCTCCACCCGTTTCTCCACGTACGCTGTATACAACCACCTTTTGGTTTATATGCCACAGATCAGAGTATGTAATATCTATGACAGCCGAGACAAGAGGACTCATAACGTTTTTCTGTACTATTTGGGGGGTTTTGAATGTGGGGAACATGACTCCTCGGTGTGGCCTGAGCCCACTTGGCTGCAGGCGTTTGACGGAGTCTCTCTCTCTCTGCCTCCTGCAGTGCGGAGGCCCTCCAGACCATGTTTCTCCTGATGAGCCCCAAGCAGCTCTACGAGCACTTTAAGGACGACTATGAGATCCATGACATCAACTGGAACGAGGACAAGGCCACCGCCATCCTGGAGTCCTGGCAAAGGAAGTTTGTAGAGGTATGTATGGGTCAAAAGTGTTACACTCATTAGTGCACTACACCTGGTCAAAAGTATCAAACTATATAGGGAATAGGATGCCATTTGGTATGAAGCCTATGTTTCTGGACCCTAGCGCCCCGCCTCTGCACCTTTCACCAACCTGTCTTGACCCGTTTGAGTAATATGCCGGCAAATAAGAAATCAGAGAACAAATCATAGAGCGTTCTTTAGGTTGGCCTCAGGTTGGCTTGTTTTTCCCTACACCTTTAAATTTGAGTCATGCTGTTTACCTACCACATGCGTAGAGGACTGGCTTTGGCCCAGGGACTGCAACCTCTACCTGAATTCCATCAATCCTCAACTGCCTAGTAAACAGAGTCCTCCAAGGAGGCCACTGACAGACTACCAGTTATAGGAACAAGCTGTTTTTGTGATAGCTGACATCCAGCATGCTGACTGAAGGAGTGGGAGGGTCATGCTTCCACCAATGCCCGCTCGCAAGAGAGGAGAAGAGGGAGAGAGTGAACGGGAGATGAGGAGAGGGTCACTGTAAAAACAAAGTGCAGGGTGTTGTGTTCCCCTAAGGTTGTCGGCCATTCATGGTGCTGATGGAGAAGCTTGAGAGACCACGTGATCTCATTTGATCCCCTTGACCCTTGCTCTCTGGCATCTGTAGTCCTTATTTATCAAGCTTCATAGGGGCTCACCTATATCTTGTTTGTGTGTTGTTGGCCCAAAATAGGAAGTTATGGGTATGCCCTGATCAAACTAGATCACTACTACTGGCTTATAATATAAATTAATTAATTCTATAATTCACCCTCACCTCATTTAAAATAAAGTTATTTGATTTTTCTTCCCCCCAGGTGGCTCATGGCAGTATCCCCCAGAATTCCACTTCAGAGATCCACGCATTCTCCACCACCACCCTCAACGACATCATGAAGTCCTTCTCTGATATCAGTGTCATCCGGGTGGCTGGAGGCTACCTGCTCATGGTAAGAAGTAGTAACCGACTCTCTCTACTGTAGGTTCATCATTGATATCAGTGGTTCAGTTCGGATGCCTAATCGCCTGTGCTGAGTTCAAAGTTCAAATCCTCACCCTCTCTCTTCTCTCCCGTCCTATTCTAGCTGGCCTATGCCTGTGTGACCATGCTCCGTTGGGACTGTGCCAAGTCCCAGGGGGCCGTGGGGCTGGCTGGCGTGCTCCTGGTGGCTCTGTCTGTGGCAGCTGGCCTGGGGCTGTGCTCTCTGTTGGGCCTGTCCTTTAACGCTGCCACCACACAGGTTCTCCCCTTCCTGGCTCTGGGGATCGGTGTGGATGACATGTTCCTTCTGGCCCACTCCTTCACTGAGACTGGCATCAACATCCCCTTTAAGGTAAGCTAGCTACCTCCACTCCCCAAGCCCCCTAGTTCAATCACCTGTAGATCCACTGTAACCTCATACTTAGTCTCTGTCCCAAAATCATGGCTCTGGTCAACATTAGTGTACTATATAGGGAATAGGGTGCCATTTGTGACACATACTTAGTTATATTAGTTAGAATGACAACAAATACTTATATTCTTGTAATCTGGCTGGCCTGGCACTAACCGTTGGCTGTGTTTTGGTTTACCCCTGCAGGAGAGGACAGGGGACTGCCTGAGGAGGACTGGCACCAGTGTAGCGCTCACCTCCATCAACAACATGATCGCCTTCTTCATGGCAGCCCTGGTCCCCATCCCAGCACTGCGTGCCTTCTCTCTGCAGGTACTAGACTGTGCTGTATGCCCCACTGTTTACACTGCCTAGCTCTGCCATGGAACCAGGAGTGCCAAGCACCCCGATGAAGGAGACACACATAAAAAAATTGGGCTACAGGCTTTTTTAGAAGTGACATTTATTAAGGGGGGCTGTCTTTGTTCTTTTCTCTTCCTCTTTTTATTGCTCACTGCACCCTTTATCTCACTCTCTCTCTCTTTCTCCCTTTCTCTCTCTCTCTTTCTTTCTCCCTTTCTCCCTCTCTCTCTTTCTCCTGTTCTCTCGCTTTCTCTCTCTTTCTCCTGTTCTCTCGCTCTCTCTCTCTTTCTCCTGTTCTCTCTCTCTCGCTCTCTCTCTCAGGTGGGGAGGGTGGAAATAATCAGAGGAGGGAGTGGATCAGTATATCACTGGGCCGTCAGCCTCTAGCTCTGTGATCTACCCGCTTCCCCCTGGGTGGTCTGTGGTGCAGTGAAACCATACCAACTATAATGTCAGCCCCAGGGTGATAGAGTAGGGAGGTAGGAGGGGTTCTGCACAGACACGCAGAGGGAAAGGGGGATACCTAATCAGTTGCACAACTGAATGCATTCAACCAAAACGTGTCTTCCCGCATTTAACCCAACCCTTCTGAATCAGAGAGGTGTGGGGGGCTGTCTTAATCGATGTCCAACTGCCTTGCTCATGGGCAGAATGGCACATTTTTCCAACTTGCCGGCTCTGGGATTCGAATCAGCGACCTTTCGGTTTCTAGCCCAATGCTCTTAAAAGCAGCAGCGGCCTTGGGAGTCCCCTTTCCTCTCCCTCAGTTCCCTGGCTTGTTGACTATTTTCGCTGGTGATTTAGGGAGCGTTTTTTTAACTTTGTTTGTTTTCTTTTACTTTCTGGGACTGAATCCGAGGCACTAAAACAGCAAGGGAGCTTGAATGTAGAGCCCTTTTTTGTGGAGCTCAAGAAGGCAGCTGTGGAGTCGGGTGGCAGCATTGGAGCAAAGTCATGAACAGGGTTGGCCCCTCTCCTAAACATTATTTCTCTCTCTCCTTTCTTTCTCCCCCTCCTTCCCCCTCTCTTTCTATCTCTCTCCCTAGGCGGCCATTATTGTGGTGTTCAACTTCGCCATGGTGCTTCTTATCTTCCCGGCCATCCTGAGTTTGGACCTGCACCGTCGGGAGGACAAGCGTCTGGACATCCTGTGTTGTTTCTACAGCCCCTGCTCTTCCCGGGTCATCCAGATCCAACCCCAGGAGTTCTCCGATGCCAACGACAACACCACCCATAGCCACGCGCCTGGCGCCCAGACTACAACGACCTACACAGGCTCCACCATCACCACCAGCACCCAGATCACCACCACCGTCCAGGCCTTCACCCAGTGTGACGCTGCGGGCCAGCACATAGTCACCATCCTGCCCCCCACCTCCCAGATCTCCACCAGCCCTCCMTCTGTGGTGGTGGCCWCCTCCCCYGYTCCCCCYWCCCCCACCGACYCCTACGGCTCCCAGCTCTTCASCCCMTCCAGCTCCACCCGGGACCTCCTGGCCCAGATGGATGAGTCCAAGGAGRMCAGGGAGTGTGTTCCWCTYCCCTTCTTCCGCTGGAACCTGTCAAGCTTCGCCCGGGACAAGTACGCTCCTCTYCTCCTAAAGCCAGAGAGCAAGGTGGTGGTCGTGGTCCTCTTCGTGRCYCTSCTGGGGCTCAGCYTGTACGGAACCACCATGGTYCATGACGGACTCTACCTGACCGACATTGTGCCCCGCGACACCAAGGAGTACGACTTCATCAACGCCCAGTTCAAGTACTTCTCTTTCTACAACATGTACCTGGTGACCATGGACGGCTTTGACTACGCACGCTCCCAGCGTCTCCTCATACAGCTGCACAACTCCTTCATCTCGGTCAAGTACGTGGTGAAGGACAGCGACCAGCAGCTGCCCCGGATGTGGCTGCACTATTTCCAAGACTGGCTCAGAGGTAAATACAGTTTAATTAAAGGAGACCTTGTTTTATTTCATTCCAGAAGCCCCATAGTGATTCTAGTGTTAGTCAGTGTGTGTTTGAAATGGAACTCCGTCTGCGGTGGGTTCTTGCCCTTGAGGTAGAGAGTTTGGGGATGTCACGTCCTTTGGAGTGACAGGCTGGGGTTTGATGTTTATCTTTAGTCTAAGGACAAAGGTGGAGGATGGGAGGTGGATGGGAGGTGAGTTAAAGCCTGTGGCGGTGAAAGTTCACCCCCATCCAGCAGGGCTGGAGGGCAGATGATATCGTAGGAAGGCCAAAGGTTACCTTTTGGCCTCTTCCATCCGGCTTAATGTTGTTGGAGGTCCTAGACTAGTCATGAGGAAGTATTACGGTACAGGATATTAAGCTATTACGCTAATATTAAGCTATCGAGGGTCGGCCGTGGGTAACCAGGTTTACCGTTCCAAAACATGAGGAACTGAACTCTTCAATCGATGGAGAACTGGAGTGGCATAAAAGACTCTCTCTCTCCACTCCTCCCTCTATGCTATTCCTTTCTAGTCAGAATCTCCCTGTAATTAGAGAAAGGTTGTGTGGAACTGGTTTTTAGCTGCAGCGCCAGACTTTGTCATTTAGAAAACACGAAAGGCTTTGCTGGTTAGTTTATTCAGCCCATACACATGAGGAACAGAGCTGCTGTTTTTGGATGTGTGTGTGTGATTGTAGGAGGTTGATATTCAGAACACTCTGTAAAACGTCTTATTTTAATTTGATGACTCATTCTAAACGTGCCAGTCTACCATCATGTTTTCACTACTCTAAAATATAACTCCTAGCATAGTACTCAAAACATATCGGCGTATATTGTGGCCCCGTCAATAGCTATATGATATAATAACCATGAGAATGTAGTGGTAAAAGTAGATCCGACAGAGATGGCTAACCCTGTGCTGTCCTGTGTTCTTTTTCTCTCTCCTTTAGGACTGCAGGCTGCCTTCGATGCAGACTGGGAGGCAGGCAGAATCACCTGGGATAACTACCGTAACGGCACTGAGGATGGTGTTCTGGCCTACAAGCTGCTCATCCAGACCGGCTCCAAGAAGGACCCCTTCAACTACAACCAGGTGTGTACAGTGCCATGCCCCTACTGATGCCAATAGAACTCCGTTTCCCAGCTCTGACCTCAATGGGATTTCCTGGTTAGGTTGAATCACCCCTCAGTATGTTAGAAGGTATAGTCCTGCTACTACGAATGCTAAACCCAGTCTCTCTCTGTCTGTCTACTCCAGCTGACTTCTCGTCGTCTGATGAATGAGGAGGGTCTGATTCACCCAGAGGTCTTCTATATCTACCTGACTGTGTGGGTGAGCAATGACCCTCTGGGCTATGCTGCCTCTCAGGGTAACTTCTACCCTCAGCCTCGCGAGTGGATCCACGACAAGTATGACACCACCGGAGAGAATCTGCGCAGTAAGTAGGCGTCTCTTTAAAATCATATTAATCATTTTTAATCAAGTTGCTACCATGATCCAAGTTCATAATGGTCTAGGACATGTGTATCTTTCCTTCAATGTAAAGGTATTGTTGATACTAACAACAGAATGTAAAATATGTGAGAACCTGAGTGTCTAACCTCTCCTCCATCTGTCACAGTCCCTGCCGCGGAGCCCCTGGAGTTTGCTCAGTTCCCTTTCTATCTGAACGGCCTGAGGCAGGCGTCCGACTTCATCGAGAGCATCGAGAGCGTGCGCACCATCTGCGAGGAGTTCACCCGTAAAGGTGTTCTCAACTACCCCAACGGTTACCCCTTCCTGTTCTGGGAGCAGTACATCGGCCTGCGACACTGGTTCCTCCTGGCGGTCAGCGTGGTGCTAGCCTGCACCTTCCTGGTCTGTGCCATCCTCCTGCTCAACCCCTGGACTGCTGGCATCATTGTAGGTCCCCTCAGCTCAGCATCCCTCCTCCTCTTTCTCCTCCTCTTCTTTCTCCTCCTCCTCCTTCTTCCAGGCCTCCCTCCCTCAGCACAGCTCAATAACCCTGCCACAGWGGGAGCGGAGGCCCCATCTCTGGGGAGGGCCCTTGGCGTGTTGGCCAGAGGGTGCTGCTCACACCCCCCAGGCCTTTGTCATTCTAATCTGTTCTGGCTGGGTTTAGAAAAGGAAATGCAAAGGAGCTCTCCTGAAGACTTTACCTCCAGCTCCCTTTGTCAAAAATTGGGGACAGGACGGATCTGCCCAGTCGCGACCTTGGCCTGCTAAACCCATCCATCAGGCCTGGGAGGGAGACGGCCTGTCAACTCAGCGGCTGGGAAACATTTCACAAAGCCTGGTGGTGAGGGGAGGGTCCCTGGGCCGCCCGCCTGGTCAGACCGCACTGAAGGGTGACTCTCGTGACCGACCGTTGGGGCTGTAGTGGCGTGGTTCAGTCAGTGTGGCACAGCTTTCAGTTGGAATTTAAATGTATTTCATTTCACTATTTAAGTAGTCAGTCCTACTGAAAGACAGACGGCACAATCTTCCCAACCACTGAGGGGGGGCGTCCTTTCAGACCAACATGTGCACAGTCACATTGTCTCTCTTTAAGCTGGAGCTTCTATAGTTTCACTGCCTATATGTGGCCGTGCAATAAAACAGGGTTTTATCATTTCCAATTTAACCCTGACCACTTACGCCCTAGTGAGACTAGGGCGTAAGTGTAATTCAATGCCGTGCAGATGACAGTGAAAACCTTCCGAATGTAGGGTCAAAAATGATGTGGGGTGAAGACCTAACTCTTATCTAATAGTATTATGGAAATAGGCACTGAGAGTTGTGGGTGCAAGACATAACTTTGTCTCTCTTCATCTCTAACACGTTTACCTACACTTCAATGGTTGTGTTTCATTGTGACTCCAGAGTTTGAGACAGTGTCTAACCAACCTTGCTCCTCTCCTCAGGTCTTCATCCTGGCCATGATGACGGTGGAGCTGTTTGGTATCATGGGCCTGATCGGCATCAAGCTCAGTGCCATCCCAGTGGTCATCCTCATCGCCTCTGTGGGCATCGGCGTCGAGTTCACTGTCCATATCGCACTGGTAAAAAACCTTCCTGACTCTATTGGGCAGGGTACAAAACAAAGTCAATGAAGATAAGAAGTGTTGTCAGGGATGGAATGATGATGTAGCCACTAGTTACTACTTTTTCCCCATGAGTCTGTTCTACTGGACAGCCTGACCCTAACCCTGTCTCTGTCCGCTCTCCTGTCCCCAGGCCTTTCTGACGGCCATAGGCAATAGGAACAGGCGTTCTGCGGTGGCCCTGGAGCACATGTTTGCCCCTGTGATTGACGGGGCCATCTCTACTCTGTTAGGGGTCCTCATGCTGGCTGGCTCCGAGTTTGACTTCATCCTGAGGTGAGTGTGAGAGACTTCACTTCTGCCAGGGCAGATTCCCCCATTCCCCCCAGTCCATATGTTGCCTTACGGAGGAAGTGGTGCTGTTGTGTTTATGTTGCTGAGGGGTAGGCCGAGGGGGCTGATGCATGGAGACAATTGTCTGTTTCCCCCTGGGTGAGGGAGTGTGGGTGGGGGGTCAGGGGTGCATGCAGGTGGGAATGCGGACCCCCACCTGGTCCTGTCTGTCAGTCCTTTGTGCTGCTGCCTGCCTGCCTCCCCCAGCGCCCTAATGGCCCCACCCTAATAGCACAACAAATGGAGAAAACATCACGGGTGTGGAACAGCTGCTTGTAAACATGTAAATGTTTGACTACCCACTGGGTGGTGGTGACTCGCACACATGCATACACCACACATACGAGCACACACACACGCATGTAAACACACACACATACTATTTCCATACAGAATCTGTGAACATGCCAATCATCTGGTTGAAAGCTTTTGTGCCAAAATAGGGCACCACAATAGAAAACGGGTTTGAACTGGTCAGTTGTACCCCTACCAGAAGTCACCACCACAACCCTCACTCCCAACCAAGACCTCTGGCTTCTGTTGGATGGTCATTTTTTCTCTGCCAAAATGCATCAGTGGAAAAAAGCGAATAGCAATGTTTTCAGCTGAATCTGGCCTCAGCTGAAACTAAACCACAGCCTTGACAACAGCCTCAAACAGGCCCATGACATAAAAATCGCTAACTGAGAAAGCAGGGCAGCACATTGAAAATATAAATACGCTCAGGGTGGCTTTTTGGCAGAAACGCTCCAAGCTTTCTCTAAGTGTTTGAGTCAAGCAACATGGTGGTACTGGGAAGGATTGTTTTCCCACCAAAAATGGAGAGAAGGAAAAAGAGACGAGAGAAGGACAAGAACAACAGGGTGGGGAAGAAAGAGGAGTGAGGAATAGAGAGTTGGGAGGAGGGTGGCTGGTTCTAGGATAGTGGTGGAGCTTGGATGTTTGGTTGGAGAACTAAGTGTTGTGGTGGTGGTGGGCTAGCAGGCAGCACGAGGAGGGCATTCACACTAGGAGGTCCTGTTTAGATGTAGCAGAGGAGAGCAGAGCCGTCCCTCTAGCTGGGGAGTAGCATAAATACATTGCTGTAAACATCTCCTGGCGGTGGTACCGTGGATAAACAGCCCAGCGAGCTCAGCGGCCCCTCTCCAAAGGAGACACCCTTTCCAACCCCTGACTCCGAATGGAAAAGATTACAGTTTATATAAACAACAGAATTCCTAACACTAGGTCTTCTCTGGAGGTCTAACCCAACCAGGCCCGTGGATAGTTTAGGTACTCTCTCTTTCTTTTACCCCTTAAATAAATCAAGCTCCACTTTCGGAATGTTGACTTAGTAAAATAAACAAGTGACTTTTTTTCTTGCCTTTTCCCAGATGCAGGATAGTTATTATAGTGAGTGGTTGTATCTAACGAGTATCTAACGAGTTGAGTTGGACGGTAACTAGAGGTGAACAGAGATGGTGGTTTCTGTTTCATCTGGTTTTCTACTTTTCCTTAGGGTATGTGTGTTTTCATTTGAAACTACTTTCAGGGGCATAAGAAGTGACCAGTCATGTGTGTGTCTTTTTGAAGTCGGTCATGGTTGAGAAGACTGAACTGAAATGTTTGGTGAAGTATTTGGTCATAACAAGTTAAGTTGAGGGATAGATTCTCAGAGTAAAACAGAGAGGCCTCCATTTGCCTTGTTAAAGATACAGACATAGGGATAGTAGAAGAGTAAATGGGAGAGTGCAATAGGAGCACAAGGTCAAATAAAGTCAAGTGCTATACCAAACTTTAAGAATGACCTTCCCTTCTGAGGTGTGACACGAACGAAGCTGGTGTGGTAGAGTCGGGGCGGGGATGAACGAAAGTTCCAGAATGCTATTATCCTTGTCCTTGTTTTTCATAATCCACTCTCTTTTTCTTACCTCTTTAAGTCTGGACCGCAGTTAAAAGAGCTGAGCTCTCTGTTTTCTGTTAGTGTTTAAGTGGAGTGCTCTCTAATTTTCTCATGCGCTCTTTCTTGTGGCAACCTCAGCCCTCCCTCAGAGCACAGAGAGGCTCACAGAAACCCAGGCAACCTCACAGCTCTGTAGCCCATTATAGAGTACCATTCACCACGCAACCATTTAGGGCAGAGCTAGGAACCACAACAGCTCCATACAATTCCAAGAGAGACAAAGACGAGGCTCTCAACAGCATTGGGAGCATCAAAGGCTGTTTTAGTTGGAGCATGTTGAGAATCTGATTTACCCCCTGCCCTTAATACACAAACAACATTTTTTTCCAGAGCAGCTTCCCATCCACTCTGGTTCTCTTCAGATACCAGACTGAGTATATGGTTTCCTCTCTGTTCTTATTACAAAGGGACACTGACTGTATGTACACTACCTGTATCTCTACTATCATGTGTGGCCCACTCCACACACTAATCAGCAGTGACGTTGAATACAAAACAGGATAGGAAGAATAGTAGCTCTGGGACACATCCAAACAGCAGGCCTTGTCTATCTCTCTCATGTAGTGTCTGTGAGGTGTAATGTGATTTGGCTGACGTAGGCAGGCGGCTCGGCAGGCAGGAAGAGCAGGCAGGCTCCACTGGCCAGCCCAGTATAAACATAGAGGTGCCTTGCCCTCGCCACACTGAAATTGGAGCTCAATGACTTTGGATATTAAGTTGTTAAAGGGAAAATGACATTAGCAGCAGCGGCAGCAGCAGCTCGGAGGCCAGGAGGGGCACGTTTCTTCTCCCCAGCCTGCAGTCAGACAGGGGAGGGAGGGCCCTAGTGTTTCTGACGTGTAGGATCTGCTGGCTAATGTAAACACATATTTTCAGGAAGTGGCAGTGCTGTAGATAGATGAGGGCTCCCAGAGGGAGAAGATGGAGCCCAGGAATTTTCTTCCAACTTGTCAAGTTGCCAGTAGTAAAGAGGGACGGACAGAGGGAGAGAGGAAATCGAGGGGAAGGGGGGGAAAGGGAATGAAAAATAATGAGGAAAGTAGAGGCAAACATAGGGCTTGAGGGACGTGGTCTGATTCTATCTACCCCCAGTTCTGCAATGTTCTCCCTTCCAGTGTGTCCTCATGTCACCTGTTTACTAATGTGCCTGAGTGCTGGTGGCGCTGAGAAGGAGCCTTGGTGACTAAATGTTCTTTCTGTGTTGGTTGTGTTCCAGGTACTTCTTCGCGGTGCTGGCTATTCTGACCGTGCTGGGGATCCTGAATGGACTGGTGCTGCTGCCCGTGCTGCTCTCCCTCATGGGCCCACCCCCGGAGGTCACCCCGGCCGACAACGGCAGCCGCCTGCCCACCCCATCGCCGGAGCCCCTCCCCCCTCCCATGACCCACCACAGCTACTACGGAGTACACGGTCCACAGGGCCCACGACAACAGGCCTTCTCAGAGTCGTCGGACTCTGAGTATTACTCTGAAACGACTACCACATCAGGAATTGGGGAGGAGTATAAGTACTGTGACTGCAGTCCTTACATCACCCCTCCTACCTCTCATATACTACTGGAGGACAGCAAGAACCCCAGCTTCCCCAAACTCACGGTACGATAGCACCACTGTATAGTTGCTACTTCATACATGATACTGCCCAAATACAGTATGATATGTGCATTGCATTGTTATTAACAATGAAAATCATGATTGTAATCTATCGTGCCTATTATCGTTCTGCTCTTCCAGGTGGTGAAACCGTTCAAAGAGGGCCCGACCGTAACCCCTCAGAAAGATCTCTTAAATGAGTCTTCTCTGAATGCGGTGACTTCGGTCAGCTCTCAACTCACGCAGTGGGATAACAAACATGATTACAAATCTGACCAGGGACCCAGGAGGCAACATTTACCCAGTGACAGGACCCAGGGTCCTGAGAGGACTAATCACTGTGGTCCCAGGTCTCAGACCAACAGAGGGCCTCATCAGAACAGGACTAAGATGCCGGCCTATAATGGCGGTACCGCGCCCAGTAGTGCTGTTACTACCATGGTTACGGCCACAGCCTCTGTGACTGTGGCTGTGCACCCCAGCTTGCCGGGGGCCTACCATGGGTACATGCACGAGGGCTACGTGGACAGTGAATCAGACTGTTTTGAGGACATTAAGAGGACTTCACAATCTTGTGGGAAAGCTACCCAATCTTCCAAGCGTGAATCCTTGGAGGTTGAAGACCTGGAATCTGTACAGAACCAGCATCAGGCGAACCAGGCACAAGGTGAGTCTCACGCTGAAGCTAAAACACCATTTTACATACTTGGAGTTTTAACTTTATGGTAGATCAACATTAGGCTATATTAGCACATTTTTACATTAGCATTCTGTTCATACACTGTCTGTGTATGTCTCTGTGTGTGCAGTTATGACTGCTGTTCAACAATGGTTCTCACTGTCCTCTTTCTTCATTCTTGTGTTCCAGTTGGCCCACGGATCCAGGCAGCCAAAGATTACTAGACACCCTGCTACCCCACCCTGCCCCCTATGTCTGGAATCCATCTCTGGCTGGCAGCCTCTCACTTGGGAGCTCCCGATACCCAGCCCTTTCACTTTCAACTGTACATAGACCTCACACAGACGAGGATTTATTTTTAAAGATATTAAAAAAGGTCATTTTAAGAATATATAAATTTATGAATATATATTTTAATACTAAATAGAGGGAAACAACTATTTAAAAGAGTACTGTATAACTTGGGTATTCTCTTGTGTAAAACTCGGATGTATAACATGATTTGGGGGGGTTTCCTCCCTTTGTATAGATTAAGAAGATGTGCTATATGTAAAAAAGTTCAGAAAAGTGAGACGTTAAGATATTAGGTTATTGTGTTTTTTTTTTGCTGCTACACTTCAAAAAATGGAAATGATTTGCAGTACCCCCCTCCCCCGATCTAAGTTGAGAAATCATTTTAGATGTTCTAGATGTTCTTACGCTGAGGGTGGAGGGCGTCTTATTGATTAAGCTCTGCAACACATAATGATCATAATGATTGCACTGTATAAATACAAACAAGCTCAGTAAATACTTTTTTCCTTCTAACAATAACCATTGTGCCTTCACAACACCTTCCCTCTTGAAATGCATAAGCGCAGTATATATATATTCAAAGTTAGACATAAATATGATATATGTCGTGTTTGTTTGAGAGCATAATTTCACTGTTTTTATTTTCCGTTTAGAATCCCCAGATATGTACTTCATTTACTAATGTGACATGATGTACAGACTTAGCAAAACAATAGAATCTCCCACTTTGGCTTCTTCCATAATACATGGGCTGTTCATCCAGAATAATGCCTGTGTTCAGACAGTACATTAAGATATTACCATGTATTTGTCCATTTCAATTAACCTGTAGCTCTGTAAGTCTGTGTGCAGTCAGCAACTTGACTTGTGTCACTTTGGGTTGAAGTTTCTTGAGCATCATTCATTGTGTCCCAGCTCACTGGCATGTTACATTATGTTCATTGTGTCCCAGCTCACTGGCATGTTACATTATGTTCATTGTGTCCCAGCCTCACTGGCATTGTTACATTATGTCTAATTTGCTCCGCAGCTCATCTGGGCAGTTACATTATGCTTCATGTCTGTTCGTTGAGCTCCACTGGGCATCGTTACTCGTTAATTGTTCATTGTGTCCGCGTCACTGGCATGTTTACCCATTTATTGTTCACTTTTGTGTCACCCCCATCAGGCTTTCACTTGAGGCATGTTGCAGACTTGATGTCATTTGTTTCTCGTTGAACTTCATTTCCTTGCAGTCTACGTGTTTTACCTTTCACTTAGAAGGAGCTGTCATACAGTGTTTTCATTTCTTATCCTGAGTTTAATCTACGCTGTACATTGGGTAAGGTCAACTTTGTCACCCCTCCAGCGGCCCCCTTGTGGTCTCCAACTTAACTGGGGTCTTCAGTGGTGGGTAGCATAGGTGATCAAATAGAGCTAGCTTATCTCTCACCCCACAAGCGGTACTTATTTTTCTGGGATAAGGGTAATTTCATAATTTCACTGCAAGGGACAAAAAATATATAAATGTTGGTGTGTCATCGAGGGTTTTTGCGCCGGCTGCTCAGTTATTATGAGATTAGTACCCGGTAAGGATCATTATTTCTCACATTGTGCAAATCGCTTGACACTACCGGTAGCTGCGCATTTCTTCTCGTAGCATGTGACAGAGGCTAGACTAAGACCCACTTAGCATGTAGAGGTCGCATAAGGAATGGAAGTCTGCGTGAGCAGATCACATGCATGCTGGTCCCCTGGTCAGCTCTGGTCGAGGCTCTCTCTCTCGTCTCGTCTCTCGTGTGTAGGCCCATGCAAGCCAGCATTTCAGTGATTTTGTTAATTTCATTTTTTTACCTTTGTATTATGGTCAAAGTTGGTCAATTCAGTTTGGTCACATCACTGCCAATTTAAATGCAGGGAAATGTAATAGATTTAAGTGTCAGCTTGGGTTTCTTTTTGTACATAGAGTTAATGAAGAAAATAAAGTAGCTACTGTGCATTCTGGAAGTAAACAAAAAAATATATGTTTCAAGTACAACCGACATTCATTCACTGCTTCAATACAGAAATAGATGAGGGTGTAAGTTATAGGAGTGCTAGGGTAGGGGTTGGGGGTTCTGCATAGTGTTGTAGTTTTATTTCAAATGTATGACATGCCCATATAAATTATTTATATACAATTTTATTTTTGTAGTTTGTACAGATGTTAGTCACTAGACTGAGTTCTATTTTTAAAGAGTAAATATATATTATATATAATTAATCTTATTGTTGCAGAGTTTGTTTTTGTTTGTTTGCTTTTATTTTTGGGAGGGGAGGGTTTTGTCCACAATGAGTAGAGGGGTTTCAGACGACCCTATGTTTTATTTTTGGGAGGGGGGGGGGGGGGGTGGTCCACAATGAGTAGAGGGGGTTTCAGACAGGCCCTATGTTTTATTTTTGGGAGGGGGGGGGTTGTCCACAATGAGTAGAGGGGGTTTCAGACAGACCCTATGTTTTATTTTTGTTTTTTGGAGAGAAGGGTTCACTTGAAAATGAAGGAGAGGTGTGGCAGACACTGTCCACCATATTTAGTTTCCTCGCCTTTCCTTCTTCATGTAATGAATTGAAGTGTTATTACTCTTTTTGTCGATGTCTAAAACACTGTGACTTCTGAAAACTATGCTCAAGAAAACCCTTGTGTGACCATTATTTTCCCTCAACTTCTATAGGAATTGAACTAACAAAATAAATTCAAATGAAAAAAAAAAGTATTTTCTAAATGAACTCGGTGTGTTTTTTTCTGTTATTATCTATTAACAGAGTCAACAGCTTTATCACCTCCCTATGTCATCTTACAACTTGTTGGTGACTGATCTGTTTGCTGGGTAAATACACAGTCCTGTTTGATAGCCCTGCTGACCTCCACAAGTTCTCCAGGGCACATTGTTGAGAAGCTCATCAAATAACAAATATTTAAGATTGTGTCTCCAAAACTCATTCCATCAACCTTATTGTGACACAAGTAGTGTGGTCCCGTGTGGCTCAGTTGGTAGAGCATGGCGCTTGCAACGCCAGGGTTGTGGGTTCATTCCCCACGGGGGGACCAGGATGAATATGTATGAACTTTCCAATTTGTAAGTCGCTCTGGATAAGAGCGTCTGCTAAATGACTTAAATGTAAATGTAGTGGACACAATCCTGACCTGCCGTCTTATCTTTAGTCAATAATTTTCTTTCCGGCACTCCAGCCTCCTTTTCACCTTTTCATTCACGATGACATCACAAATTTCCATAGGACCAACTCCTTCAATGCCCTACTCCTTGAAGTTTGCAGTTCTCAAAAAAAACATTATTTTCCTCAAAACATATTTTCTTTACCCTTTAGTGTGTACTTTACTGTATTTATATTTGGGATATCACTTTTTAAGAGGAAAAGTTCAAAAATCACTGGAGGACGTTTTTAACCTCAAGCCAAGTTATATACAAATTATGATTTGGTCATGGAGGAAGGGCTCTGTTAAATCTGAATCGCTGAAGCATTTAATTGTGTGATAGAAATGTAAAGGTAAATTCCAATTGAGTCTATGCAGCGTTCCAATTGAGCCTATGCAGCGTTCCAATTGAGCCTATGCAGAGTCTATGCAGCGTTCCAATTTAGCCTATGCAGCGTTCCAATTGAGCCTATGCAGAGTCTATGCAGCGTTCCAATTGAGCCTATGCAGCGTACCAATTGAGCCTATGCAGCGTTCCAATTGAGCCTGTTGCAGCATTCCACTTGAGCTATGCCAGGCGTTTCCAATTGAGTCTATGCAGCATTTCAATTGAGTCTATGCAGCGTTCCAATTGAGTCTATGCAGCGTTCCAATTGAGTCTATGCAGCGTTCCAATTGAGTCTATGCAGCGTTTACCCTATTTGCCGTCTCCGCTTACATGGGAACATTGCCTTTAAATTTCAATCACGCTGTAATCTGGAATTTCCGTCATACAGAATGAACAGAGCCTTCACATTATTTCCCCCTTCTGTTGCGCTGACAAATACTCAAACTTCAGCTAGCCAATCTTCGCTGCTAGCTTGCTGATGCTTGGAGGAATAATAAGGGTGATCAATCATTAATTTTAAAGCAACAACATGCTGCTATGTTCCAATTTAGAGCCATAATTTCAAGGCCTATAGCCTACCTATGAAGGTGATTATATTTTACAGTTACAGATACTATGTTTGTGTTATCTACTTTCTATTCCCCATTTTAAAAAAAGTGGTAGTCAATATTTGGAGCTGCACAGAAGAAGCGCAGTAGTTGGTATTCAGACTTACCTTATGCAGGTGGATAACAGGCTTTGCAGGCGTGGTTCCCTTGCGTGCTGAATCAATTTAATTAAACCGCTGAAAAACCTCCCTAGCGATCCTTACAAACAACCACACGAACATGACAGAGAAATGAACTAGTTGCTGACCGACCAATTTTCTCGTGGAGATTTCATTCAATAGTGTTTTCAGTACATTTCTATAAAGCCATCTCTTTAAATTTGGTGTACCTTTAATTTGAGTTTTCTCATGGTTCAGAATATTAGGGATCAATTTGGAAAGCGTTTATGCACAAAATATATTGGTGATGAAAAAATCCTGAAAGATGCCATATTCAGTTGTTCAATGCCTGAAATATTGGAAGGTGAGAAAAGTGTACAATAGGGGTTGAACAGTAGTCCTATAAATCTCCCCTAATCAACCTCACTAATCATGGAACTGTGATGACAACGGTCCAGCCATTGTGAACCATGCGCCAGGCTCCAGGTTTATACTGGTCTGCGTTCCCTAATTATTCAAATAGGCTACATGTCCCAAATTATTGCACAACTTGTAATACGTTAGCCTAATATGATCTACTACCGCTAGCGATCCTTACAAACAACCACACGAACATGACAGAGGAATGAAAGGTAAACTAACAATGTAATGTAATGATGCAATAAGGAAACTAACACTAAAGTGACAGTTATAAATGTATGAGGGCAAAACTTACGGTGGCTACAGATAGTGGCTAATATTTAACATGATACAAATTGTAAACAATACAGTGAAAAGTTGGGGAATATAATTAAAACATTCTAGGAATCATAAATCAACTCGGTAGTTTTAGCACTATATTTGCGCATGGCTACAGAGGCCTATAACTTGGGTCTCCAAATTTCATCCCGGCCAGCATTTCATAAACTTTACAGTGAAAAGTTGATATGCTTCAGTTTGCTGCCATGTGACTGGTTTCACATGTCTCCAGCGATCATAAGGTAAAATGAAAAACAATTGTAATTTATATCTATCCTTATCCAAACGGCTAACTAATGTATGTAGATCTTATCAATAGCTATTATAAAGTAAATTACAGTGTTATTTCTATTTGAAAAAATAAAGTAGATGTTGTTCCACTTGGAACCAACAGGTTGCTCGACCTTATTCATCGTTTGATCGCGTGTAAAACTGGTCGAATTATGAGGGAATTGAGTGTAGGTCAGAATATGGCGTATCTGTAGACCAGGGTTTCCGTTAGCCGGTAATAGCTGGCTTTTGGCTGATAGAAAATAGAAAAGCGAAAAATAAAATTGGCGCTGGTCTATTGTCCGGGAGAAGAAGAAATAATGTTTTTTTAGCCTATTCGTTGATGGAAATACCAGTCGATGTAAATCATTTGACTGGTCATGCTGATTGGTCTATAGGTACATTTGCATAATTTAGTGGAATTAAATTGTCGAGTGTTGACAGTATATTCGTTATGTATGGTATTGATCACTTGTACAGCATATAGGTACAGAGCCTTTGAGCGGAAAATCTTTCAGAGAGCGCGAGAGCTGCTGCTACAGCATTTAAAACAGCGCCTGCAAGACAGGTTTTATCAGCGCGTCACACACCACTTTGCAATGAGCTGGAGGCAGTATGCATTTTGAAAACATATACTTAATTGTTTGAAACCTGAATGTTTTACTACATATTATGAGGCATGTCTTACCTTGCTTCAAAGTAGGCTAAGAAAACTCAGAATACAGTATCCGTGGAGGCAATTATTTTATATCAACTTTCTTTCATTGTCCAGTAGCCAATGTCAGAATCTTAGTCATATTAGCAACCCTTGCTAGTTGTTGCATAATGCATATTAGAGCTTCCCTCTTTCTAAAATATATTTTCATCTCTGTCACATGAAACTGACTGGATGTGTGGTGCCCTTTTGAATCCCTGTCACATGAAACAGCTTGCATGTGCAGTGCGCTTTTGAAAATCCCGCTAATACAATTATGAAAATAACATTTGTGCGTAGCCTACTGCCTTGTGCGCATTGCTGTGCTTATAATGTGAAGAAATAATAACGTTTTTTTAATGTAGCCTAGGCCTACTGGTTATATGAATTTGGGATCTATCAACCCACAACTGTCCCAGAGTGTTTGGAATACTATATTTCTTTCTCGACATGTACAAGCTGACCAATAGAATAGGTAAACTTGCGGGATAGTAGATTGACATAGGCTAGTGATTTTGCTGAGGAAAGGTACATGTGGACAGCTATTCTAACATCTTCAACGTGTGCATCATAATTAGGTCAAAAGGACCGCATCCTCGACTTGCATGTTCTGTTAATATGAATTATCATAATCTAAATGTGATTTATGTCATTCTGACCATTGTGGGTGGATGCCCAAATCAGGTTATATGGGTCCGGTACATTTTTCAAATGTCTGGTAAATTAAAATGCTGCCGGTCAAATGTCCAGTGACACATTTTCATAATGAAACCCTGTAGTAGACGCATCTCTGCCACGCCTTCATTTCTGTGATCTCCAACCGAAAGAATAGCTGGCTGAAACATGCGTTACCTCATGCCTAAATTGAAGGTCAGAATACGAATAGAGAGAAAAGTGCATCAAAAGGGAATTAAGTCGGGTCTCAATCGGCCCAATGGAGGGCTCAGGGCTGTGTGACTGTGTGACTGCATCACAGTCTGGTTTACCTCAAATCCTGGTTTACAATTCTCCTTCAAACAGTGTCCCGGCAGCATGTAACCTAAGGGGCTCTCTCCAACCCAGGATTCACTCTCACCCTCACAAATCTAGCTTCACCTGATGGTTGACGTGAACCTGGATTGTCCCACAGGAATTATTACATTGTAATTGTGTTTGTGATGACAAAAGTGGTTGAGATATTACTCATAAAGATAATGCTGCAAACATTACAACTTTGTTTTAAAGTAATCTGACATCAGTTTAAACACAGTCCTTGAAAATTATTGTTTTTGTTTTACGGGTTAATGAACTATAACGCATGGCATAAGTGATGCTTAAAAAATGCATGGCTGGATGCATTTAGAACTACTGTATGTGTTTCTAACAACCCAAACTAGGGGATAAAAGATAAACATGTTTAGATTTTTACGGGTTTCGATGGCATTGGTTTTAACAAGTTAATTTAGATACAACGTTTTTCCAGACAACTTCAAAGCCTAGTTATTTTTGTTTAGTTTTTTTAACGACACTGGAGGTCTAGGGGACATGTTTCACAGCTTCCGTTGGGAAGCCCGGAAACTTTTGGTACTGACGTAACCTTAACTGCCTCTTACTGTGGACCTCCGTGACGTATGCTTCAACAGAAAGCAGCAGGCTGATGGTGGGGGTTGATATGGCACTGCTCATTCATGCCTGCTCCCTGCCTGGCACAGCTCTGACTGCATGGGCACTGAAGCCAAGAATCAGACTGAGTGGCACTTTGCGCAGCAGCAGAATCATGGGGGAGCTCTATTCTGTGAGTGTGAACTGTTCCTTCTCCTCTCTTTATCCCACCCGCTTCTATGAACTTTATCAAGACAGATTAGTGTTGAAGTTTGAAAAGGGGGTGGAAGGGAAGGATAGCGTGGGGGAGAAGCATGTGTGTGTGTGTGGGGAGAGGGGGAGTGAAGCTGTGCGTATGTGTGTCCATTAGGTGGGGATGTGTGGAGGCAGGGGACAGCAGCTGGCACTAGCTGAAAGAACTTATCCCCCTTAAATAGCCAGCAATATGTGGGTGAGATAACAGCTGACATCTTTAACAACAGATAACTAGATCTTGGAGGCAAAAATCAGGACCAACCAGTCTCTGTAAAGAATTGGCAAAGGAGAAAAAACTGAGGGGGACAAAAGAGCTAACACATGACCTGCTGTGCATCTTGGGTGGCCTGAGTATGAGTGCCCATTGTTGTTAGAATTCAATAGGGCTGATTAGTAAGAAGTGTATGTGTGTGCGTGTGTGTCTACATGCACTGGAATACTTGTTTGAGTGTGTGAGGGGGTTCTGTGTTTACAAATTTGCAGCAACAGTGGAAAAAAGTAGGATGAATAGAATGACCAATGAAGAAAGGAAAAAATTTACTAGTTGAAACATATCTCCCAAATCTCATTCCTTCTAGGAAGTCTTCAATTGGAGTAATACCCCTAAAGCATTGTGAAACATTTTTAACCGAGTGAATAACATCGCTTTAAAGAGGTACAACACAAATTACTAATGCTATAGTTTTCACTGGCAATCACTATGTTAAATAGAGTATGTTACATATTTTATTACTAACTTAATAGTAGTGGCAAATTAGCACAATATAAAACTTGATGCAATTTGCATTGTGTTTGTGCAGGCAGGCACCTATGGAATGTTGCTCCTATAGAATGTTCCTCCATTTCGTTTCTTCTAATCAGTCGTCTGACTACACTCCATCACGCAGAGATCAATATTTACAAAATGTACGACAAGCTAACAAATGTGTTTGCAATTTATACATTCTCTCTGACTGGATGAACAATATGAATTTCCAGGCCGGCCCCTGCAGTGTAAACATGTTTTAAATAAACAGGAACCAACGTAATGCCCTTTTAATTGATTCATTCTGGCCCGCCATGTTTACAGAAGGGCCTAAATRTGAGCTGGTAATGCAAACCTAGTGTTTAGAAGTGGTTTGTTTGGTTAAAACAATAACAATTTGAATGCCAGCCACATCGGGGTTGATTGCATTGTGTTTCCATGGCTGGGCCTCCATTTTGGGATGACAGACTAGCGAATCCCTGCTGGCTACTCTTTTACAAATTACACACCACATCTCAGTGTGACTGTGAAATAACATAAGACTGGGTTCTAAATTCTAAATTGGAATGAATAATCATAAGGTGGCATAGCATTGTACAGTGATCTGGAGAGGGAGAGAAGCAGAGGATTATAATTAAACACATGCAAGTGGCAGTAAAAGCTAATGAATAGTGCAGACTGGCAGGCATTTAATGTGGCCAGCTCAACATGGCGTATAGCTGTGGGAGCTGCACCATATGTCCCTCGCTCTGCGCAAACATCTCAGTTCTGTCCATAAAAAAAGATGCTTGAAACCAATGCTAACAGCACACTGATATGTTTCTGCACTAGCTATTTATGTTCCTTTTTATGTTCTCCCTAGGCTAACATACCTCTCTTTCTCTGTTCTGAATCCCAAGTGAATAGAATAGGATATGTTATTAGCCAAAACAGCATATGTTATATCTTTATCCTAACCATGATTTCTATAGTCTAAAAACTACCTTGACTAATCATTTTGAGGAATACGTCTCAAATGCCACCCTATTCCCTATATAGTGCACTACTTTTGACCAGACTCCTATGGGCACTGGTCGAAAGTAGTGCACTAAATAGGGAATCGGGTGCCATTTGGGTTTCAGGCCAGAGCTTTGGCCTGCTGTTCTGTTCTATTCCAAACCAGAAGCCCGTCTGCTCTCAGCTCTACACTGAAGTCCTACACAGGGTGGAGTATCAAATCAAMGTTTATTGGTCGCGTACACAGATTTGCAGATGTTATCTCACGTGGAGTGAAATGCTTGTGTTTCTAGCTGCAATAGTGCAGTAATAATACCTAGCAATAAAAAACAATAGCACACAAACCAAAAAGAAAGAAATTTATAAATATCAGAACGAGCAATGTCAGCGTCCGGAGTATATATGTACTCTATAATGTATAAAATGGTGTGTATAGATAGTATGGTCAGTATATGAATAGAAAAGGTGTGTACAGCAGTAGTTACAGTATATAGGATGAGCTTTGACTAGAAAACAGTATGTAAACATTATTAAAATGAAGTGTTCAATGACTATGTACATAGGGCAGCAGTCTCTAATGTGCAGGTTAGAGTACCGGGTGGTAGCTGGCTGGAACAGTGATTATGGTTCAGGGCAGGGTACTGGGTGGCTAGTGGTGACTATTTAACCGTCTGATGGCCTGGAGACAGAATTTGTTTATCAGGTCTCTCGGTCCCATCTTTGATGCACCTGTACAGTCTCCTACTTCTAGATGGCAGTGGGGTGAACAGACAGTGGCTCAGGTGGCTGAGGTCCGTGATGATCTTCTTGGCCTTCCTGTGATACCAGGTGCTGTAGATGTCCTGGAGGGCAGGCAGTGTGCCTGATGATGTGTTGAGCTGACCGTACCACCCTCTTCAATAAGACTGAGGACCAATAGGGAAATTGAGAAAGACAGAGTGGCCCTACGGACTACTTACCACATGTAGAAAGGAGAGAAACTCTTCTCAAGCATAACAGCAGCTCCAGGAAAGACCTCTGGAGAAAGACTGTTCAAGTGGGGACCTACACTTCTAACTCTAATACTGAGTGGAGCACTGAAGGTCATCAAAGCTACGTCTTACAACTGTAGTTATTAGATTAGGTCACGTTATATGACTGTTATACTTAACTCTACACTACAGTGCATAGGAAATCATGTTGGAAGCTGTAAACATAATTTCTAAAGGCTGACATTGTTTTAGGTCTTAGGTTGATGAGTATGTCATGCTAGAGGAGGCTACAAATCCTTAACCAAATGACTTTCATCACCTAAATCCATGAAACATGGGGTCTAGGCCAATGGCCTGTTCACAAAGACACATAAACTCAGCAAAAAAAGAAATGTCCCTTTTTCAGGACCCTATCTTTCAAAGATAATTTGTAAAAATCCAAATAACTTCACAGATCTTCATTGTAAAGGGTTTAAACACTGTTTCCCATGCTTGTTCAATGAACCATAAACAATTAATGCACCTGTGGAACGGTCGTTAAGACACTAACAGGTGGCTGAGGTCCTTGATAGGCAATTATGGTCACAGTTATGAAAACTTAGGACACTAAAGAGGCCTTTCTACTGACTCTGAAAAACACCAAAAAAAAGATGCCCAGGGTCCCTGCTCATCTGTGTGAACGTGCCTTAGGCATGCTGCAAGGAGGCATGAGGACTGCAGATGTGGCCATGTCCGTACTGTGAGAAGCCTAAGAAAGCGCTACAAGGAGACAGGACGGACAGCTGATCATCCTCGCAGTGGCAGACCACGTGTATCAAAACCTGCACAGGATCGGTACATCCGAAAATCACATCTGCGGGAAAGGTATAGGATGGCAACAACAACTGTCCGAGTTACAGCAGGAACACACAATCCCTCCATCTGTGCTCAGACTGTCCGCAATAGGCTGAGAGTAGGCTGGACTGAGGGCTTGTAGGTCTGTTGTAAGGCAGGTCCTCACCAGACATCACAGGCAACAACGTCGCCTATGGGCACAAACCCACCGTCACTGGACCAAACAGGACTGGCAAAAAGTGCTCTTCACTGATGAGTCGGGGTTTTGTCAAACCAGGGGTGATGGTCGGATTCGCGTTTATCGTCGAAGCAATGAGCGTTACACCGAGGCCTGTACTCTGGAGCAGGATCGATTTGGAGGTGGAGGGTCCGTCATGGTCTGGGGCGGTGTGTCACAGCATCATTGGACTGAGCTTGTTGTCATTGCAGGGAATCTCAAAGCTGTGTGTTACAGGGAAGACATCCTCCTCCCTCATGTGATATCCTTCCTGCAAGCTCATCCTGACATGACCCACGAGCATGACAATGTCACCAGCCATACTGCTCGTTCTGTGTGATTTCCTGCAAGACAGGAATGTCAGTGTTCTGCCATGGCCAGCGAAGATCCCGGATCTCAATCCCATTGAGCATGTCTGGGAGCTGTTGGATCGGAGGGTGAGGGCTAGGGCCATTCCCCACAGAAATGTCCGGGAACTTGCAGGTGCCTTGGTGGAAGAGTGGGCTAACATCTCACAGCAAGAACTAGCAAATATGGTGCAGTCCATGAGGAGGAGATGCACTGCAGTACTTAATGCAGCTGGTGGCTACACCAGATACTGACTGTTACTTTTGATTTTGACCCCCCCTTTGTTCAGGGACACATTATTCCATTTCTCTTAGTCACATGTCTGTGGAACTTGTTCAGTTATGTCTCAGTTGTTTGGATCTTATGTTCATACAAATATTTACACGTGTTAAGTTTGCTGAAAACAAATGCAGTTGACAGTGAGGACGTTTCTTTTTTTGCTGAGTTTATGTATTTGCTATTAACCATATTTAAGATTCATGGAGGGAAATCCCTTTCAATTTGTTGTACGTAGGGAAAATATATCTCCTGAATTAAGTAGTGTAGGCCTAATTCAATGTGTGTTTGAAATGTGAAATCTTTGGCAACGCTTGTAACTACTGGTCAAACAAATAGTATGTGGTTGCACCTATGTGTACCAAGCTGACAAAATAATTTTTATTAGCCAGCTGCGCAAACTACACTAAAATGGGGTGTGGTTGAGCAAATGTGGATGGATGGAGGCAGTAAATTCAGTAATATGTGCATACAGTGCATCATTCTTGATAACTGACATATAAATCAAACGAAAAGAACATCTATGTATTCAAAGAGTTTCGGGCAAAATTCTACAAAGGCGACAGGTTGGACATTGTGTAAAGAAACAGAGGACATTTCTGGATAGGCCACAATTTACAAGTATATACAGATTTTCTAGCATGCAGTTCTCTTTATTTAATCCCACTGAAAGATTGTATGAGTGGCCTACTTCATAGCAGCCCCTGTATGTCTCCCCTGGTTGCAGTGACTGACCTCTGCTGGTTAAACTGCAGAATGCATTATGAAACTCAGCACTCATTTATCAAAAACAGAGACAATATTTCCAGCCAGGCAATTGCAATAACAGAACAAAAAGTTCTACAGATTTGTTTTACTAAAAGTGTCAAGAGAATGTGACTAAGGTAAACAATCTTGTGTTAACCAAATAAAACATTATTTAATTGCATCATAGGTAGACAATACATAGGAATTAAAACTATGCTTTCAGTCCCATGTTTGGCTTATGTATCCATAACTGGGTCCATTAAAAGGATCAGCTTGGTGTTGCAGACAGACAGGACTAATGTTGACAGACACATACACGCTCTTGTTCAGATAACAAACACCATAGAGACAGACAGCAGTCCTGAGAGGATTACAAGAAGAGATAATCAGAGGGAACAAGGGAAGGAGGCAGGAAGAAAATAAAAACAAGGGCTGGCCGGCGCTCCGCTCTCCTCTGATGGACTAACTCACTGGGTGGTTTGTCTGTTTATTTAGTCTGTAGAGGTGATGGGAACCGAGCAGCAGCCACTGCCAATTTTCTTTGCACAGAGAAAATATTCATGTGGACAGCTGGAATCCAGGGAGCAGTCAAAAATGGGGCACTGGTCAAAAGGTAGTGCACTATAAAGGGAATGGAGTTCTATTTGGGATGCATCCAAAGAGTCTCAGAGCCAAGAGATACAGGCCCCAGCTCACATGAAACACAGCTCTCCATTCAAATCTCAGCATCTGTGCCTTTTTTTTTTTTACACCCTCCCAAAAAAATCAGGAATTTGAAAGGAGACATAAGGGGATTTGGCAAAGTAATAAACAATTCAAAGCAGAAATTATCAGTGTTGTGAAATAGTAGATAAGGGTGAATTAAGGTCTGAATCATGAGCCTATGACCACCTTTAACAAATGAAATATTAAACGATGTACTGCAACTGCTAGTCTCATAACTGATTGTGAAGAAAATGCAGTAGGTTAAGGTTCTGTTAATCCACTATACAACTGAATAAATGTGCCTTTATAAAACCAATTATACTCAACATGATATCGCTGTATTTTACATAAGTGAACAGTATGCTACCAGACAACTGAAGCACACAGCTGAGGGGGAGCGAAACATTTCAAATAAATTCTGAAACCCTAAATAATTTTGTCAACACAACATGGACATCAAGAAGCTATAGAACTTTCAACTTGATGTGGCTACGTGCGGTTCGTTTTGAAATTGTTTTCTAGGCGATCAATTTATTTATTTTTTATTTATTTTTAAGCAGAGCTACATATCACCACAAATAATAAAAACACTGCTCGTTAACCATTATTGAGACACCGAGTTAAAAATAAAAGAAAGTTAATTTGTGTTATACTAGGCCATTACAAAGTGTTTCGCTTAGCACTTGCCTGTGAGAACGGGCAGACAAGACTGCTGGTTGGGGGAGGGTTGGTTCGGGAGAAGGGAGGGGAGTACCACCCAGTGAGATGAGGGTGGGGGTTGTGCTCATAGGAAACAGTTGTGCTGCATGCAAGGCCTCACACCATGCTGTGGGGCCACCCAGTCGCCAGCAGAATTTGTTTATTTTTATTCTTTGGGGAAAATTGTTCAGTGTGAGATGTTTATTAGAGCTTTGATATGTCATGTGTCAGCTTTTGCTTACAGGGTATGTGTATACACAAGCTGGACTTGTGTATAGTGGAGGTTGGGGTCGAGAAGCAGAAAGGAAGGAGGAAAAAAAGGGAGGTAGAAACAAAGCCCCCACACAGAGTGCTAGGCAGATGTGCATGGGTCATCCACCAGCGGTCTCGGTTGATGTCATGGGGCTAGAACGCAGCTCCGTGGTTTGTATACATGCCATACACAGGGAAACACATTTAAACTTCTTGAAGGAAATTAAAGAGCATTAGCCAAATGGCTGGTTGGTTGATAAATGCTACAAAATAACATATTGGTAAAGACCTTTATTATATTCACAAATCATATAAATGCTGGACAAATCTCCAGTTTGAATACAAATCCATTTAAAACATGAACTGTTAACATACTTTCACAGAAACCTATGGTATGTAGTGAGAGGCTTTACAAGTTAGAGGTAAGGTTCTTTCATGTACAATTAAATGAAAGTTAGTGGAAGGGAATTTATGCCCAATTGAACAATGAATAGTTACTGCATGATAAAACTTATTAGAACATTATTCCCAAGTGAACAAGTTGAGGGATGTCCCTCTCAGCAATAACCTGATTTGGGCGACATCCTTGCCAGTCGCTCTCCATCAATGGCAGACTGCAATGCCAGGACTGTGTCTGTGAAATAAATAAATAAAAATCAGCCAAGGCCAGTTTTATAAAAGCTAGATGATACTTGGGATCAACCTTGGCTTCAGACCTCAGGTTAGGCTGAGAATGTGTTGATGGAATTACAAATGTAGCTGGTTTATTAACACATCCACACACCCAGTAATTTTCTTGCGTAGTCCACAATATCGGTCGCCCCAGCCTCAATGTCATATGATGGCATCTCCATTAGCTTGATAATGTTACTTGCTCCCTGTACAACAGATAAGACAGTGAACTGAGTGATACATTTCTTAAAATAAAATAAAGTCATTACACAGTATCATTCACATTTTTTAACACTACAGTTATTTGTTATTTCAAGTCCAGTTATAGTGATTGACATGAACTTTTCAGCCACTTGTCCTTTGGACAAGTAGGACAGATTTTTTACTTGTCCAAAAGCTCAAGTCACTTGCTCCCTCACCCAAAAAAAGGTCTAACACCATGGACCAAAAAGGTGATTGAAAATGATGTTGTATGATGCAAGAACCACTACACAGAATAACCTTCATTATGATCACTGGTATTGACAATGGTAGGCTGCTGGTCTCTGATCCGAAGTATTATATATCTCCTGCCGTTGAGGCCTTGAGCAAGGCACTTAACCCCCCACAAACTAAAAAACAGCACTGACAGGCTACTGTATAAAACACATTGAGTCCATCAACCCTTTATCTGGAGAGCTACTGGGGGTGCAGGCTTTTGATCCAACCCTGCTTAAACACACCAGACTCAGCTTATCTGTTGAGCAGCTGATTGTTCAATCAGACCTGGAGCAAAAGCCTGCACCCCCAGTATCTCTCGTGGATTCTCCAGGAGGGTTGGTCACACTGCAACATTATTTTACAATCAAGTACTTTTAGTCTTTATAAAATAATTCCCTCATTCAACGAACTAGGGATCAAATGGCTAAGGTGGACGAGGTAGCTAACAAAAAACGTTTATCTATTGGTTAGGTTACATTTTTCGGTGTTCATGGGAGATCTTGACAGCATAGGAGTTACTTGTCAATTAGGCTATTCTAATAATATTTTGTCAGAATTACATGGCTAGTATTGAATAGTTGAGAATCCTAGCCAATTTTGAGTGCTTGAGAGACGGTTTTAGAACCGGAGTATGCAGCATTGGTTTCATCAACTGTGTTTTGGCCAGTTGCAGTTAAACAATAGTGCCAGTGAAAAGTTTTTTTATGACATGGGACATGACAATGACATTAATGCATGCTAACAGCTAAATAGTTAATTAGTGAGATAACCAATTCAAAACATAGTGTAGGTTGGCTGGTTATCATTTAGTTAGTCTGTTGTATGTCATTATTTTACCTGCTGCACAAATGTCTTGCTCGCTCTCCTCTGGCAACTGCGCACCGACTCAAACGCAGGTGATGCACACACTATGACTTTTCCAGGAGTTTCATTGCTAACCAAAACTTTGCTATAACTGGGCAAATAACTCACTAGCAATTATCAACAAATGTGCAAATGCAGCTAGGCTCATTTTGACCTCAAACACATCTGGCAACTGCATGATTGAAAGACAGCTTGTGCCTGTCAATGCAGGCCTACAATAAATATACTCCGATGCATTCTGCAGAGATTGGGAGGACAGTGAGTAAAACATCACATCTGCAGGACACTGATCTAATTATGATCGGAGTAGCCTAAATGTTTTTTTACATGTTCGCTCAGACAACTTAAATCTATAATCTGCTTGTCCAACAATTTGTTCTACTTGCCCCGGACAAGCATTAATGTCAAGCCCTGCAGTTGCATCAAATTATATTGCAATTCTAGGTCCAGGATGTGTCAAACAAGGAGTCTTTTGGACAGGGATATAGGTATACCGTCAACTCCTCGTGCACCCTCTCCTCCAGCTCAGAAACCTGGGATATGGCTTCATACACGTCGGTCATGGGTACAATGGAGTCCTGCAAAGACCATAAGTTAATAACATGCTCAGTTTAGTACTAATATATATATTTTTTAAAGGAACTCAGACCGGCTTTAAACTTACTCTTGAAAGTAGTAATAGTAGAACGCACAAGGTGCAATTTCGAAATTGGGTAGTGCATCAGCTCCTCTTGTCATGTCAGCCGTTATTTATAACCGGTCAGAAATGTCCAGATCAAGTAGCCATGTCAGCTAACGTTTTTTTTATTTAGTGTTGTAATGTTTTTGTCACCAAAATATCACATGAATACACATTAGACATAGCAAAATGTATATAACTTGCAATAAAAAGTTAGCTTTAAACCTGCAAAGTTCTCTCCAACAACAAGAGGGGTGTTTTTAAATTTTACTACACAAGTCAGTTAAGAACAAATTCTTATTTACAACGACTACCTACCCCRGCCAAACCCTAACGACGCTGGGCCAATTGTGCGCCGCCCTATGGGACTCCCAATCATGGCTGGTTGTGATACAGCCTGGAATCGAACCAGGGTCTGTAGTGAAGCCTCTAGCACTGAGATGCAGTGACTTAGACCACTGCGCCACTCAGGGCGTGAACAGTTTGTGTCATGAACAGTGCTTGTGCTTTTAGAAATAGACATGGCATGTGCAGGGGGTGGGCGCGGGATGTTCCCCAACGCTGGAAGAGCCCCCCCCACAGTGAAAAAGTTTGGGAACCCCTGCTATAACACACGGAAGAACAGGAAGTATCTGGTATGATCTCTTTTTAAAAACCTCATTAGCACAGTCTGTCCCCTGAGGACCAATCAGGGGTAAGCAACTAAACATGGGTTGCATCTTATTCCCTATATAGCGCTCTAATTTCAACCAGGGACCATGAGCGGCCCAGGGTCTTTTGAGCTCACCTCTTCTGATGAGGAGCTGTCCTCCACTTCCATCTCATCAATCTTCTTGGGAAGATCCGCATCATTCATCTTTAACGTCCCATTCAGTTCCTTCACTCTAACAATTAATTAAAAGTTACATTTAGACCTACAACTGGAAATATCGATCGATCAATTGTTTTGACAGTACCTGTCTGCATAGCGTAGTGTGTTCACAGTGGAATCGCATGAGGACATTCCAGGAGACACCATTGCAATCTGGAAAATAAGAAATCCAATAAACAAACAATAACATCATGGCCAATATTAGGTCTCCCGTCTAGTAATGTAGGGAGAGGGAAGGCCAATCTTAACTTTGCTTAAATAAAACAATGCCTTAAAAAAAAAAAATGGTGAGCACATTTTCCTTTTCAAGAAGGAAAAGAGGGGGGACCACCACAGCTTAGCCTGGTCCCAGATCTGTTGGTTCTCGTGACAACTCCATTGCTGTCATTATCAAGCACATGTGCATCTAGAGCTAAAGCCCAAAGAAAGGAGACAAGCCTTACCATGCATGTCCTGGAGTTCTCGCCGATGAAGGAGTCTCGGAGTACCTGTGTCAGCTTGCTCATCCTGAAGGGGATGTGGTGGCTGTCCATCCCCAAGGAGCGAATGCATTCCTACAAGGAGAGGAAGGAGCAAGCAGGGTTTAGACTAGGGGTGTCAAACATAAAGATCATATTAAATCCAGCACGTGGGTGCTTTGTGCACAAAAAAAAGTAATTGTTTTTCTCTTTTTATAAAAAAAAATAAACGACCTCAATTGACACCGAAATGACTAAAACCTAGGGGTGAGCATCTTTCCCATTCAAGACAACTCGATACGCATCTAGGTACATAGGCTCCAATACGATGAACGTTTTGGTTTGAAACGATTCAGTGCGATTTGGTTTGATTAGAGAATGAATCGATGCGATTTGGTTCGATGCACTAACATCTAATTCATTTTCCATTCCAAATCTGCTGCTGGCCCTCCTGAGCTGGATCTGTCCAAGCTGACTTCTCTGCGTGCATAAATGATGCATGTCTATGGCGTATACTACTCTATGTAGGCACCTAATCCGAGCCCATTACCACCAAAACATTTGAATAGAAGACTTGTAACGTTTGAATCTATAATTCAATCGATATTCAATAAATGACAGAAAAAGGAATCTCATGCTTATCTGAATACTTGTGGCCATTATCACGATGCATGTCATTAATTTCACAAAGTAAGAAATCAACATTTGCTCTTTTGGATGGCAATTTATGACAATTCAGTGTAATTAACTTTTAGTTTTCTCGGCATAAAACAGTATATCGGCAGACGTATCATATTGGTAAGTTTTAACCCCCAAAATCCGGACACCAAAAATATTGGTCAGGCTCTACTCCGGACCTCGGGGAAGATCGAATGCAGCCTGCAAGGCTAAATGAGTTTGCCACCCCTGGTTTAGAGTAAGGAGCTGCAGCTCACAGCATGGTAACATTTAGAAAGAAACCCTCCACCGAATTAGCTCCTCACTGAATATTCTCAAATCATACACATCTAAACTCTCATTTTGGGTTAAGATTTTTTATTTTATTTTTATAAACACATTGATACCACTGGTGACATTGCCAACACATTTCTGAAGGGTTTTGCTGTACATACAGGTAGTGCATGCCTGCTATATGATCATATTCACTAGGCACAAAACGGTAGAGGGACTACCTGAACATGTCCCCCCCCAAAAATGGTCAGTTTCCATTTTCCGTTGCAGAACGTTTTGCTACCGCGTGTGCACTAATGAATAGGACTCAGGTAAAAGGGATGTCTAAAGAGTGAGAATGAAAGGACAGTAGGCTAGTAGTTGTATTCACCTTGAGAGCCAGCAGGCTGCGGTTGATCTCGGCCGTCTCTACGAGGGTCTGTCTGTCGCTACTGCGAACGTCAATGCCCCTCTCGTTCCCTGCCAGGTCCACCAGGGAGAACTTCCCGTGCACCTGGTTCCTCCTTCGCAGGATCACCTGCAGGACAGCGTGGGAGCGAGACGAGTTGGCATTGGCTGACGTCTGGCCGGACGTCCTGAGAAAGAGGTGTGTCAGATCATTATTCCCAAGTTATTCACTACGCTAAAGTTAATACTGGCAGGGGTGAAAGTAAAGTGGTGCGGTCCGTCAATCCGGCAAAAATAAATAGTGGGGGTACACCGTACCTGTAAAACATAAGCCTGTCACAATAATGAACACAAAATGTCAAGAAAACTGTAGGTTAATAAACCATTATTTATCATTACCACATGTCAGAGGCATTAAAAATGTGTGAATAGACTTGAACGGGTGGTATAGTTTACGCTCCAACATGCGATGTGGTTTGACGAGAACATTGACATTTTGCCAAGGCAGAGATGAGTGGCCGAAACCGAAAGGGGACAGCAGTGGAGGCATTAATTCTGTCCTAATGACAATCGCCAAATGTCTTTACACTTGTGTAACATGTCTCTTTCCATTCACCTATTGTTTGGAGGCTTGAAATATGTTGCGAGTGAAGGAACATGCGCGGGTAGTCTAGTAAAAGGAGCCCTTTGAAGTGACTGACAGATTAAAACAATGTGACTGGTAATAAATTTTTAAAAGTCAAATCTTGATGACCAGGCCCACAGAGCTGCTATTGAATGAATATGGATTTTAAATAGGACCTATGATTAGGTCCCACATCAGGCCCACCCATTAGGGTGGCAGTTTGATGTGGGAGGCATTTTCCGACCTAAAAACTGACCAACACATCACATTATTCTGCCCAAAAACAATGACAACTTCTCACCCAGTGGCATTAGGGCTATATAGATGAGCGCTGATGCCGCCCCATGATATGCAGTGCCCACTTTGCCAAAGGCAGGGTGCAAATATTTAGCTTGTCCATGCCCAGTACGCCTCTCCAATGGGTTGTTGGAGAGACGCAGCCCTGCGGTACTCCAGCAAATTCATTTAACATAGGCTAAATTATGTAGCCTACAGTAGAAATAGTATTACCGTATGTGGTTTTTCTGTAGCCCATAGACTGGAGACCAAATATATTACCATGTCACTAGAGACATTTTTTTAATCATTAACTTATGAGGAGAGTGTGCAGGAGAAGGTCAACTAAAAAGGCAAACATCAGCTTTGGAGAGGATGTGGCATAATCAGAAGTRGACAGCAAACAGTGCAGAAAATAATCATTTAAACAATAGTCTTCACTTTAATTTCGACTCCACTAACAAGAGGGCTTTGTTGGAGCTTATTTCTTCCTATAAAAAAAATAAAAATAAAGTTGGTCTATCTGTTTGACAGACTCAATTTAGCTATCCATAGATTTGTCAGTATAGCCAAATCCTCCAATACTATCACCATGCACTCAGTATAGACTGAGGACTTGGTGTTTGGTTAATACCAGGACTCTAAATTGAGTGAGGATATGCCATACCCTTTCTTAAAAGGGCAAAAGGGACTTTATATTTTGAAATAAATAAAATATCCAGATAWTAAAAAAGTGTTTTATAACAATGCTTAACTCCATGATGCCTTATGATAGAAACAAGCTTTAAAATGGCCACAAGAGATGTGACTGATGGATATGGGGATATATTGATTAGTTTCTATGACTTTATGAAGCAGCCTTCAATATTTTAGGAGACTAAATGTACTTGGCTCTTTTGTCCCCATTAATTGATCTTCACTTTCTAAAAAGAGAAGATGCTTAATAATTGAGAAAATCATCAATGTAAATCAGAATGAAAATATTAGGATATGTTATGGATATTGAAGTGATTTAAATAGCCTACTAACCAGATGTGTCAAAAGTAGTTTAAATTTGTAGCACAGGCATATGAATTGGATTGCTGTTATGTTGCTCTGCTGCCTATTAGGTGAGAAAACAATTGGCCCAAGACCAAACCTACTGCCAGCCCCTGCTGTATCCTACACTACTCTAATTTAGCAGGGATAGGAGGTGGGCAATTTTGTCTCTTCTAGGGCGGCAGAGCATACAGGGCCGTAATGCCGCAGATTTATTATTATTTTAATTTTTTAACAGTGCACACACAGGAGGTTCCATACTGAGAAGAAATGAATGGAGACAGGAACATGCACACCTGTGTAGGCGGAGTAGAACACTTAGAGAAAAGATAAGCAGTGCTCCGATGCAATTCTTTCCTCTTCTGAGAAAGATATTGGTGCCATATGTCAAAAAACAACCAAAAACACAACACACACGGGTGACAAAGTCAAGAGAGAAAGATAAAGGGGCCTGTTCAGGAGGGCGCAATGTAACAGAACGTTAAGATAGAAAAGTATAATGTAGAACAGATATAATCGTCTATCAGAATAGGTAATCATGTCAACCATAAGAATGTTCTTAACTGACTTGCCTAGTTAAAAAAACATTCATTACGCTTCTATATGTAAAGTTCTGAGTGTTTCACCTCACTGAATACACCCTGGGTGGAGTAAAAAAAAACTAGTGTGTACCTGCATGCACTGCCCATCTCAATCATCTTGATGACGTCTTCAGCACACGAAATGTACATCTCCTGCAGGCCGACCACCTGGACCTGTTGTTTCTCATCCTCTAGCACTCTCAGCTTGGCCTTCTTGTTCAGCAGATCAAATACCTGAGGAGTAAGCAAGTGTGTTAACAAAATGTCAAATGAGTCTTCTCTACACTTTTGTCCTATTATCATGGAATCTCCACCACCCAAAAATATTATAATAATGTCAACCATCCAAACCACCAAGCTGCTTGAGGAGCACTGAGCTTTTCCTTCTCACCTTGCTGTTGTAGATCTCAAAGAAGGTCACGTAGGGACACAGGTCCAGACTGGAATATCTCCTCTGCTTCAGGAGGGAGAACACATCCTGAGCTGAAGAACAAATAAGAGGAACAAGGAGTTACAGGACACTGAAAGACACATTGAAGTATGTCCTAAGTAAAGGCTATTCACATATAACCTTCATGTACAAAACCTTTTTCTTTGTATCTAAAATGTGAGGTGGACAGATCTATTCCTTAGTACTGATCTCAGAAATATCTAGGACTATCAAAATATTTCCTAATCAAATAAGTTAATTGCTCACGTAAACAGGTTAGCAGATGTTATAGCGGGTGCAGCAAAACGCTTGTGGTTCTAGCTCCTAACAGTGCAGTAAAAATGTAAGACAAGTACCAAAATCTACATTAAAAAAAGAAAGAATCAAAGGATACCTCATAGGGATGTGCATCTTGCCCTTTAAAGACGTTTCAGTTTTAAAAAAAAGACTTGGTTCGATACAATAACATGTTGCATAAACTTCCATTTTCCTTTCTACATTCAAATCTGCTCCTGATGGAGCCCATGAGCTAGGCCTCTGAACTGACCGTGTCTGGAAATTATTTATACGTCTATGGTGCATGTAGGCACCGGAGCTGAGCCATAAGGGAAACTGGGTATCTAGCCAGCAGCGTTGCAGTTCTTAACACTCAAACCTCTGTCTTGCCCGTTCACTCTTTCCAAGAGACTGACCAGCTGAATGCCATGATCTCTTATTGATGTCACTTGTTAAATCCACTTGAAATCAGCGTAGATTAAAGGGATTTTTAAGCCTCGAGACAATTGAGACATGGATTGTGTGTGTGTACCATCAAGAGTGAATGGGAAAGACAAAAGATTTAAGTCCCTTTGAACAAGGTACGGTAGTCGGTGCAAGGCGCACCGGTTTGTGTCAAGAACGGAAATGCTGCTGGGTTTATTAGGAAGGTGTTCTTAATGTTTTGTACACAATCCATGTATTAATTGTCTCAAATCCTTCTTTAACCTGTCTCTTCACCTTAATCTACACTGATTGAAGTGGATTTAACAGGTGACATCAATAACGGATCATAGCTTTCACCTGGTCAGTCATGTAAAGAGCAGGTGTTCCTAATGTTTTGTACACTCAGTGTATAGCACAACTTTGGATTTCACAGTCTCAAAATCGAATGGTTTAAACCTTTTGGAAGTTGACAGATTCGGAGAGAGCTCATCTTGTTCTCTCGGTTGGACCATGCAGTACGGGTGGCAAAAGTATCCTGCGGCAGATGGCTATATAGGTCTGCTCATATAGTACTATTAAAGTCCCAGTGCGCTACTTTTGTGAACAATATACATATATTTTTTTAATGGTGTGATGCAGCACCCTCAACACCCCTACATCCCACAGCTATGCTTGAAGATCAATGACTGTCAACATAATTACATGCTTAGTTGTCACAGAAAGTAGTAAGAAAGAAATTTAAGCAAAACAATTATGCGAACCCGTGGTTCGTAAAATTTGAATCTATTTTCTAACCGTTGCATGCTACATTTGGATTGGTTAGGAGTCCCAGCCGGATCACTGCTCTCATGTCTTAAACATTTGAACCAGGGACCGATGCGTAACGGTGAATTGTTACATCCCTAATAACTAAGCCAAAAATGTAACGTTGAAGCCAATAGCAGGGAGACATAATGAATTACCTGCCATGGCATAGATCCCTTTCGCGCTGTTCTGGCTTTTCCCTGAAAAATCTCCTCCCATTGTCTGGATAGGGTAAAAGATAAGTACAAATTTTACATGACATGTTAAAAAAAAATCTGGTGGACTTTGAGACAAAACTGCTCTAGTGTCAGCCTATCAGGTAAACGGTAAGACTTACATGAGTTTTACCACTTCCAGTTTGTCCGTAAGCAAAACAAGTTGCCATCCCACCGTCGAAGATGGTCTGGACAAGAGGCTTGGCAGTGAACCTACCAGTGAAAAATATTGGTATATAACCATCTTGCGAAAACAAGTAATGATGATACAAACTTCATACAAGAGAACATGCTTGCAAAGGGTATTTGAAAAAAAATGTTTTGTTTATATATATATATATATTTTTTTTTTTAAATCAGCAAATTGTAAAATAATCCTGATAGAGAAAAACAGAACACCATTGTTTAGAAACCAATAAATGTGAATACCTGTACACTAAGTCATTGGTGGATGACTCGTCAAAGGAGTAGTCAAAATGGAAGACCTGGTTGTCAAGGTACTTTGTCAGGTCCACTTTCTGCTTGGGCTCATGAAGGAGCAGCGTTCCATTACCAGGGATAGAAACCACATCAATATCGTTCTTAGTCACCTCTAAGACAACCACACATAGAAAGTCAACATGAGAAGCAGCTTGGTGGATAAAGGGTCAGTCAGATAAAAGTTTTAGTTTGGTCAATTAAAAGTAAGTAACCTTTATTGTTGAGAGGACGCTTGCGAACACACACACAAATTCTATGAGCTTCAACCTGTGAATCAAGAAGAAAATTACATAGCTGATAAACACTAGTTAAGAAAGGCCTCCCACATTTTAACTCTTCTCCTACATCTTACCAAATCAGACAGAGATAAAGGAAGTACTTCCAAGGTCTCTCTGAACTCTTCAATCATCTGGTAAAACTGCTTGTTCGGTCGGTTTGTGTCTTCAAACTACAGCGAGCAGAAATACATGTAACGGAGAAAGTGATGGGTAGTAGTATTTAATATTGCCAATACATTAGTAAAGGCTTTTAATGTGTCCACAACGTCAAATGAAAATAAGAGGAAATTGACAGTAAGTCCGATCTACCTACTGGTATGCATCTACAAAAATAATGAACACAGGACATGGGCCAATAGTACCWGGTAAACCTACAAACAGTGGCCGTGTCTGAATACCCATATTAGAGTACTACATACTCAAACTGCAAACTAATTTCGGTGTTTGATCTAGTAGAACCGACTTGTCTTTTCCAACTCATGTGTTTGGCAACAGCTGATAATCAGATAAATTGACACGCCGTACCAAATTAACAAATTACGAAGTCATAGCAAGTGCACATTAGGAGTACCATTTTCAAAATTTCACATAGTATAACATTTTCTTTTCTCGCATACCATTTAGTCATGACCTCGACTAACCTGTACCCGAACATTGACTTGGTACCGGTAGCCCCTGTATATAGCCTCGTTATTGTTATGTACTTTTATTGTGTTACTTTCTATTTTGCAAATATTTTTTTAACTCTATTTCTTGACCTGCATTGTTGGTTAAGGGCTTTTAAGTAACATTTCACGGTAAGGTCTACACTGTTGTATTCGGCGCATGTGAAAAATAAAATTTGATTTGACTAATATGGGTATTCGGACATGGCCACTGTCTCATGTGATCAATTCTCTTACTTTTCCTTTCTTGGGCACCATGTCCAAGCTCTTGACTGCATGGGACAATCTTTTGTTCACTGGTTTGCTCATGTCTTGGGGTAGCACTGATCTCCGTCTGCCTGAAAGAGTGAAGTATCTAATGTGATGAAGATGCTCACAAAAGATAGCAGGGCGTCTCATACTAGGATCAGGTCCCCCGGTCTATTTAATCTTATTCATTGTGATCTACAAGGCAAAACTGATCCTAGATCATCACTCCTCTTCTGATGCAATATAAAAATACAGGCCCAGGGAAATAAAGTGATGTGTGTGACTCAAAGCTCACTTGAGGTGACTGAGGAAACACTCTTGGCCTCATTCTCCTTCAGGGCCTCGTTGACTGGGGGCAGGACAGCAGTCGGTCTCTGACTGTTCCTTTTCCTCTCTCGGTTGGGCACACCTGGAAAATGAAGCAWGATGACAAAGGTGAATATCAAGAGGTCTCCAAGTCACTGAGTGAAGCATTCAGAGGGTAATGGGATAAATTATGCCAGTATGTTTGTGCCTTCATGCCAACTCCTTGTCACACCAAACAAAGGCTTGATAATGACTGCAATGGAGTTGGCAAGAGCACAAACAGATCTGGGACCAGGCTATAGGGGAAAGGCAATAAGTCAGAAATCATTGAGGCACCCCCCACCTGAAGCTTTGAGGACAGAGGGTGGATACTCTGAAGACAGGGAGTCATGCTTAGTCTTAGCAGCAAGCTCAGAGACAGGAGCAAGGGTCCGGAACAAGCATGTCTGCCGTGTAGACTTTCTTGGAAGTGGAACTGAGAGGAAATTAGTAATTTAACTACAGTTAAATGAAGTAGATTAATAACTCCTGTTCATCATCCTACTGATCCCAACACTAGACACCAAACCATCAAAATTATGATTTATATGTAGTCCTACTAAACAGATGGCCACCTTCATACCACCACTAATAAGTGGGTTCAATTTTAGTTGGGTGAATCTGGCATGCCATAATTTACATTTTTACATTTTAGTCATTTAGCAGACGCTCTTATCCAGAGCGACTTACAGTAGAGTGCATACATTTTATTACATTTTACATACTGAGACAAGGATATCCCTACCGGCCAAACCCTCCCTAACCCGGACGACGCTATGCCAATTGTGCGTCGCCCCACGGACCTCCCGGTTGCGGCCGGCTGCGACAGAGCCTGGGCGTGAACCCAGAGACTCTGGTGGCGCAGCTAGCACTGCGATGCAGTGCCCTAGACCACTGCGCCACCCGGGAGTCTTAATAATCAAATGAGAATTGCAGCAAATGCATTACTTTTGATTTCAATATAAGCTGTAAAACAGAGATGAAGCAGAAACAGTGCCGTGTTAAAAAGAGAAAAGCAGACAGTAGCTTTGGGAACGACTTCAGTGCTTATTAGAAAAAATTGTGGCGAGTTTGTGGAAACAAAGAACAATAGTATGCTAAGAAATAAGATCCAAATCACTGAGTCTGCATTTCACTAGGAAGAGTGATAGTACACTTACGCAAACTGCTTAGGGTCACTATTCGAATTATAGACATATTTACACGGTCTTTTGGAACCCATCACATAAGGAACCTTTGTCACAAAATGGCATTCTATACTGAACAAAAATAAAAACACAAGTGTTGGTCCCATGTTTCATGAGCTGAAATAAAATATCCCATACATTTGTCACATGCACAATTTTGTGCAGAAATGTGTTTACATACCTGTTAGTGAGCATTTATCATTTGCCAAGATAATCCATCTACTTGACAGGTGTGGCATATCAAGAAGCAAATTAAACAGCATTTGATCATTACACAGGTGCACCTTGTGCTGGGGGCAATAAAAGGCCACTAAAATTTGCAGTTATGTCACACAACACAATACCACCAATGTCTCAAGTTGAGGGAGCATGCATTAGGCATGCTGACTGCAGGAATGTCTACCAGAGTGGTTGTCAGAGAATTGTAATGTTAACTTATCTACCATAAGCTGCCTCCAACAGCATTTTAGAGAATTTGGTAGTACGTCCAACCGGCGTCACAACTGTAGACCACGTGTAACCATGCCAGCCTAGGACCTCCACATTCGGCTTCTTCGCCTGCGGGGATTGTCTGAGACCAGCCACCCGGACAGCTCATGAAACTGAGTATTTCTGTCTGTAATAAAGCCCTTTTGTGGGGGAAAACATTCCGATTGGCTGGGCCTGGCTCCCCAATGGGTGGGCCATGGCTGTGCCCCTGCCCAGACATGTGAAATCCATAGATTAGGGCCTAATGAATGTCAATTGACTGATTTCCTTATATGAACTGTAACTCAGTAAAATCGTTGCATTTATATTTTTGTTCAGTATAGTTTACAGGTAACTGCCAAAATAAATGAAACACCAACATAGTGTCTTAGAGACGTTGGGCCACCACGAGCCAGAACAGCTTCAATGCCCCTTGGCATAGGTTCTATAAGTGTCTGGAACTATATTGGATAAATGCAACACCATTCTTCCACGAGAAATACCATAATTTAGTGTTTTGCATTCTAGTTGGAAACGGTACACGCCACATGATTATACTCTACATTAGTTAATAAGTTATGTACAGAAAACATACATACTTTTGAAACAAGGGCATGTCCACTCAACCCCACTAGTAAGTAAAGACAAGAGTAAAATTGTGCACCTGAAGATAGAACCACATAATGGCCTGTATCTTCAAATCAAGGTATCAGGCTGCCCACAGGGAGCCCCATTCCGATATTTTGCCCAATTATTAGCCAAAAATCTGATTGGTCAAAAGACCAATTAGTGTCAGAAGATCAGAATTTGGTTGCCTGTGTAAACAGCCTAAGTGTGTGTGGAAATAGGCCGATATGATGTGATTCCATCTCATATAAAGTGATTTAGCATATGATTTGCTTAGAGAAGAACATGCATTGCATGCAAACCTGTCTCCTCAGGAGGACCCGCTGGAGTAGAAGCTTATGAAGGAAATATCCATAATTAAACCATCATACACACAACGATGAAATCTACACTTAAGACATACTAGAACTAGGCAAAAATCACTTACGACTGGAAGGAGCAGGGACCCCGGATGAACGAAGACGGCGTTCAAATTTCTGGAGAAAAATCACAGGCAAACATTGCTCCTGACGTTAGGACCACAAACTTTCAAATGAATGCACTTTGAACCTTAAGTTCCTAGGTCCATCCCTAGAGTACGCTTACCTTCTCTGGAGGCGCAGGTATACTAGTTGGTTTCATGTGCTCAAAAAGCTCTTCATTCAGGGACCATAATTCATTCATTTCAAACTAAAGAGCAGGAATAGTAGTATGTCAACAATCAGTTTCAGTTGACAAGACTTACAGCACATAGTATCTTTCATTGATCTAGATATGCTAACATCTGTTAGTATTTTGATAATTATTGCACTGTTGATATGTCAGCAGTAAAGTTTTCAAGATGGAACATTTTCAGTACAAAGCAAGAAGTGTGACGATGCAAAATGCATAATCATGACACTTGCTGAATTGTACTCTAACATAACGGGCTAATCTCCACAGTGAAGGAAGTTCACCAGAGAGTGGAGTTTAGTCCAATATCTGTACAGGGATGCAAACTGGTGAGGGCCCAAAAAGGTGACACTTTTTTTTGCACTGAAACATGTAAAAGAAATCCCTGCTAGGGGTAAATACAGGTTAACTAATTAAACAAAGAAAATGATATACATGATCAGTATGTGTGTAAAATAAGTGGTTAAWGTGAACCTAACTCACAACTAAACAAATGTAGAGAAAGCAATCCAATGTTATTTGTTGCCTAGCCTTCATTGCAAATGACACTCAAGCCGTGAGAAAAAAACAATACACTAAAATTGCTGTTAGCCATGACAGCCTTTATAATAGAACGCTTGTGGCACTTGGGGAAAAAACATCTGAAGTAGAAATTGATCAAGTGCACAAGGCTACATGTGTGCAAAAATAACATTCACAGAGTAAAAACATTTAATAATCCCCCCTCACACACGTGTTACTGTCAAGTTCAACCCAACAAAAGCAATATCTTTGGGCTACACTGCATTGCACACTTTCTGCCTGTGGAGATCTGTACTACAATGTGCAAGCAGAGCATGATACCCTTTGTTGGCATAATTGATCTCTTTCAGGCAGAGAGTACACCTGGCATAACTATTTTAATCCACTGTATTGAAAACGTGAGAAAGAGGGAAAGTGTGTGGTGTTCCTTTCATCTAGTGGCATCCAGTTTAAGCCAGGCCCAGCTCCACTTGTTTAAAAAGCAACATCATATTTTCACCTAATTCTCTCATTCTGAAAAGTAACCACATTCTGTAAAGGGAAAACATTACTTTGTTAGCTAATGAACACGTCACAGATTGCCATGGTCCAGTAAGCAACTAACACGTTATAATTTGAGGAACGGCGTTGTGCCGAAAATCTCCCCTCTGCCAGAATTCTCCCCACTTTCACGTGAAAGCGCACACTCAATTCCTTGTTGCGACTTGCTTGCTAGTTGAGATTTCTGCCCTTCACTCTGTTGTCAGTTTAGCCAACATTTCACTTATCTTAGTAGCAGAAACCTTTTTTTTGTGTCCTTCAATGCAGCCGTCAATGATCACGTTAGGCTGCGTTTCATTTTCTATGCCGGTTTGATCGCGGGGGAGGCACTAGTAAGGWCTGCAGTTTTCGGTTTGGCTATTAGTCTATAAATAAATCTCTTTGCCAAATTGAAATGTTTATTGCCTGCCTACATTTTACTCCCTCTATGTTTAATACAACACACAATTATTCATTTTGGTTGCCTATCCTGACATGAAGTTTGTCATGACAAAAATAAGGAAATTAGAAGGGGGGGGGTTTCGGCAAGGTCATTTTCTTGCCTGACGAAATCATCAAATTAATCAAATGAAGAATTGAGTGTGCGCATTCTGCAAACGGGGGGTTTCGGCACAACCGCAAGGAGTCGTATAACGTTACCAGTTAATATAATAGCGAATTGTTTAGGTTACTAACGTTAGCTGTCTGACTTCATTAACCAGCTAATTTTCACACCATGAACTCAATTATTTGATCAGTAAAGTTGGCTCTCGCTCAACATTTTTCTGGCTAGCAAATGACGTAGGTCACCTATTTCCGATTCAAAACGGTGAATTTCGCCAAAAGGTGACTAGTTTGCATCCCTGAATCTGTAACATAGATAAGGCACTTGTCTCGCTCTCGAGCCACTTACCTCTTTTCCCCTGCATACAGATTTCTCAAACCATTCAACCATTACAGTACGCTTTGTGGAATCCACAGATTTGACATTTGCAGGATGCACTCGCCCTGTAAAACACATTTAGAAGTAGTAATATCATGTAAATTACACCCCGTTTGCTAGGCCACACCAACACCCTAGACCAGAGCTACAGTTCTTTCAGAAAGTATTCACACCCATTGACGTTTTCTACATGTGTTACAGAAAGAATTTTAAATTGATATGTTGTCACTGGCCTACACAAAATACCCCATAATGTCAAAGTGTAATTATGTTTTACAAATTAATACAAAAATAAAGCTTAAACTTCAAGTCAATAAGTAAATAAGTGCTTAACAAGTCACATAAGTTGCATGGACTCACTGTGTGTAGTGTTTAACAAAGGTGTAAAGTATTTAAGTAGTAGTTTCAAGTATTTTTACTTAAGTAGTTTGTGGTATTTACATTTGACAACTTTTACTTCACTACATTCCTAAAGAAAATGATATACTTTTTACTCCATACATTTTCCCTGACACCCAAAAGTACTCGTTACATTTTGAATGCTTAGCAGGACAGGAAAATGGTTTAATTCACACACTTATCAAGAGAACATCCCTGGTCATCCCTACTGCTCTGATCTGGCGGACTCACTAAACGCATGCTTTGTAAATTATGTCTGAGTGTTGGAGCGTGCCCCTGGCTATCCGTAAATTTAAAAAATAAAATAGTGCCGTCTGATTTGATTAATAAGGAATTTGAAATTATTTATACTTGTGTATATTTTAGGGCCATTTGACCAAGGAGAGTGATGGTGCTGCATCAGATGACCTGGCCTCCACAATCGAGATTGTTTGGGATGAGTCCGTATCTGATGTGACCACCATTTGCCTCATGCAGCATGACACATCTCCGTTATAGAGTTGATCAGGCTGTTGATTGTGGCCTGTGGAATATCGTCCCACTCCTCTTCAATGGCTGTGTGAAGTTGCTGGATATTGGTGGGAACTGGAACACGCTGTAGTACACATCGATCCAGAGCATCCCAAACATGCTCAATGAGTGACATCTGTATAGAATGCAGGCCATGGAAGATATGGGACATTTTCACCTTCCAGGAATTGTGTATAGATCCTTGCGACATGGAGCAGTGCATTATCATGCTGAAACATGAGGTGATGGCGGCAGATGAATGGCACAACAATGGGACTCAGGATCTTGTCACGGTATCCATGTGCAATCAAATTGCCAACGAATAAAATGCTATTGTGTTTGTTGTCCCGAGCTTATGCCTTCCCAAACCATAACCCCACCATGGGGCACTCCCCGTCGCAGACCAGGATGTCTTGCTCTCAGACAGACTAAACAACTTCTTTGCTCGCTTTGAGGACAATACAGTGCCACTGACAAGGCCCGCTATCAAAACCTGTGGACTCTCCTTCACTGCAGCCGACGTGAGTAAAACATTTAAACGTGTTAACCCTCGCAAGACTGCAGGCCCAGGCGGCATCCCCAGCCGCGTCCTCAGAGCATGCGCAGACCAGCTGGCTGGTGTGTTTACGGACATATTCAATCAATCCGTATCCCAGTCTGCTGTTCCCACATGCTTCAAGAGGGCCACCATTGTTCCTGTTCCCAAGAAAGCTAAGGTAACWGAGCTAAACGACTACCGCCCCGTAGCACTCACTTCCGTCATCACGAAGTGCTTTGAGAGACTAGTCAAGGACCATATCACCTCCACCCTACCTGACACCCTAGACCCACTCCAATTTGCTTACCGCCCCAATAGGTCCACAGACGACGCAATCGCAACCACACTGCCCTTAACCCATCTGGACAAGAGGAATACCTATGCGAGAATGCTGTTTATCGACTACAGCTCAGCATTTAACACCATAGTACCCTCCAAACTCGTCATCAAGCTCGAGACCCTGGATCGACCCCGCCCTGTGCAACTGGCTACTGGACTTCCTGACGGGCCGCCCCCAGGTGGTGAGGGTAGGTAACAACATCCCCACCCGCTGATCCTCAACACTGGGGCCCACAAGGGTGCGTTCTGAGCCCTCTTCTGTACTCCCTGTTCACCCACGACTGCGTGGCCATGCACGCCTCCAACTCAATCATCAAGTTTGCAGACGACACTACAGTGGTAGGCTTGATTACCAACAATGACGAGACGGCCTACAGGGAGGTGGTGAGGGCACTCGGAGTGTGGTGTCAGGAAAATAACCTCACACTCAACAAAGGAGATGATCGTGGACTTCAGGAAACAGCAGAGAGAGCAGCCCCCTATCCACATCGACGGGACAGTAGTGGAGAGGGTAGAAAGTTAAGTTCCTTGGCGTACACATCACGGACAAACTGAATTGGTCCACCCACACAGACAGCGTTGTCGGAACTAGAAGCACAAGCATTTCGCTACACTCGCATTAACATCTGCTAACCATGTGTATGTGACAAATAAAATTTGATTTGATGTCAACATCAGTAAACCGCTCGCCCACACAACGCCATACACAGTCTGCCCGGTACAGTTGAAACCTGGATTCATCCTGTAGAGCACACTTCTCCAGCGTGCCAGTGGCCATCAAAGGTGAGCATTTGCCCACTGAAGTCAGTTATGACGCTGAACCTTTTGTCCCCAGCACAAGGTTCACCTGTGTAATGATCATGCTTTTTAATCAGCTTCTTGATATGCCACACCTGCCAGGTGGATGGATTATCTTGGCTATGGAGAAATGCCCACCAACAGGGATGTAAAGAGAAAAACGCTTTTTGTGCATATGGAAAATATCTGATATTTTATTTCAGTTCATGAAACCAACACTTTACATGTTGTTCAGTGTAACGTTAGGTCACCTAACTTTATCACTACACCGGCCATAACTAGTAAAAACTTTTTAAATAATTACTTTATTATCCTATAGCTAGCTGTGTCTACTAGCAGCTAACTTAACCACACAAGTAACGTTAACCGCACATGCACCAATACGTTTTTCGATTAACTTGAGTGGCATTCAAGTACCTAATTCAATTCGTCGAGTTTTGTAAATTATTCACGTATAATTTACTGACATGCGTTAAAGTGTATTACAACAAATAATGTTGTTCATATTAGCTAGGTAACGTTATCATTTGGGAGGTAAATATGGCTAACTGCAACACTAACAAGCGAAATAAACAAACCTAGCTCACAATTCCTTAACCTAGCCAAATTAGCTTACCATCGCTTCTTTGGATGTTGACTGAAACCCCAACAAGAAGGTTCGCCATAGCTGAATCCATGTTAATGCGTAAGCTCACTTGCCGAGTTTGTCAAAGTTATTTACATACAACCTAACGTTAGCTGGCTACAGTCAAGCACCAAACAAATTCCAATCAACCGCCAAATGTTTGAAATCCGTGTCTCGTCAGAGGATGAAGTAGAAAAGGGCGATGCTGATTGAAGCAAGGGCGTTCTCAAAGATTGTCTATCAGAAAAAGTAGCTCGGTAGCCATATAGCTATGTGGTATTATTGCATTTTTTTTTATTAAGCTCAGTGAGTATAACCAATAACGATACATTTGAACGAATATAGTTTGGACATAGTGAAACATTGTTTGCATTTCCTATTTTAAATACAGGTATATGATGCAATGTCATACATAACCACAGTGTGGCAGTAGCTAGCTACTATACAATTTGGAACCTCTGTAGCTACCAATTGGCATGTTTGTTTGGAACCTCAATAATCAACAATTTGTTACTTTGACTCATTGCAAAGACACTCATTATTTGCTTATTATGTTAGTGTAATAAGTGCATCGGCCTACAGTCTTGAGCTTGATACTCCCAGCCCTGCCTGACCCCCCCAAATGTTTTTGGGATTTGCCTTATGAGGACATCATTACCTTTTTCAGTGTGAATTGAGGGTAGTTACTTTATCTGCCATTTTATCCAGTTGTTTGGGATAATACAGTCATTTTGTTGGGCAATATGGGCAAACTAAAGTGCTACAGTTTGTTCTCTCCTTTATTTGTGGGTGGGTTTGAAAAAATAACTAGCCTAATCCATACTTAAAAGTGGTTATAAAAAACGATTTACCAATACAGAATGGCCAGGTTACAAACCATGAAAACATATTTCCCCTGAGATCAACTAACTGTGGATGATAACCTTATGAGTCTAGATTAGAGGTAGATTAGACTCTATCAAAACCGAACCTGGCCAGAGTAGACATATTGTAGCTAAGATTGGGAACAGATGGACTGCGTTTTCCCTGTCAAACCCTCACTGACATGAGTTACAGTATTGGGGGGAGGGGGGGGGGGGGTGTTTACTTCATTGAGCTCAATGAGCTGTGATGATATTGTAAACAGAGTTAGTGATTGCAAATGTGTCTAATAAGTGTCTAATTGCATTCAACCTCCCAACTTATTAATGCATTGCTTTTATTGTCAGAAACCACAGAATTCCATGTCTGCAGCTGCACCCAGACAGCCTATGATGCTCATATAGCATTAACTTTATGCAATGTATTTATGGATAGTATAGCTCAGCATGATGCTCAACTGCTCTGATCATTGAAGCACATGCTCTCTCCTGCAAACCAAATGTAATGAATACACAAAGAAATAACATGACGAGGATGGATCTAATAATCAACAAAAGAAGCCCTGTTTTACTCCTCGACGTTCATAAAACTAATGATTATGACTCTAAATGAAATAGGTTGCATTATATTACAGTTAGTTAGTGGATTGATTAGTCAATAAATTAAGTCTGAGCTGTAGACGTGTGTGATCTATAACTCAGTCACAGGCAAATATTTACACTGCTTCTGTGTGTGAGTGCACAGGGAGTCTGACAGGATGTGCAAGGACTTCAGTGAAGTACAGTAACAGCAGTGATGTGTGGCCACATGCATGATCTGTTATTCCCATCATGCCATGGGAAGTAGCCATCTACATTGGCCTTGGTGGGGTGTGTGTGAGTCACTCTCTTGATTTGTTTTTTAAATGTATTTAACCTTTATTTAGCTAGGCAAGTCAGTTAAGAACAAATTCTTATTTACAATGGCGGCCTACACCAGCCAAACCTGGACAATGCTGGGCCAATTGTGCACCACCCTATGGGACTCCCAATCATGGCCGGTTGTGATACAACCTGTAATTGAACCAGGGTGTCTGTAGTGACACCTCAAGCACTGAGATGCAGTGCCTTAGACCGCTGCACCACTCAGGAGCCCTTGTATGATGGATGATATCCGTAGAAATTACCACACCCATTGAAATGTCACCTTCAAATCTTCAAGCTACAGTAGTTATACGGTATGACCCCTTCACTTCCTCTAATAGTACTTCAAGTTGATCAAAAAATATATTAAATTCCAGTCTTAGAAGAATGACAGATACTCGAATGACTGCTAGAAAATAAATATTGTTGTTTGGGGTGAAGAGTGTGTGAGGAAGTTCCTTATCCCACTTCAAGTGATGTAGGCCTATTCTGTGAGGTAGCATTGAATGGCTGTAAGTGTAAAAAGTGTTGTGCAACGATATTGACCAGGGGTTTATGATTCACCACTCCTGCTGAGGTGGGAATAGGTTTGTTTTGGGAAGAGTCTATGAGGAGAAAGGTTATGTCCCAAATGGCACCCTAATCCCTATGTAGTGCACTACTTTTGACTATAGCTCATGCCCTGGTCAAAAGTAGTGTACTTCATAGGGAACAGGGTAACATTTGGGACACCCTGATGCCTGAAGTGGTGTGAATGAACCTTACAAAACCCTGTGAACAAAAAAACAGCCAGTGTGACCTGAGGTCTTACTTCTGTGTCTTAGAACTGGTTTAGGCCAGAATGCTCACACAGCTTTTATGACAAATTAAGCCATAAAAATATTCCTGCACACAATACAGTAAAAACTACAAGGATCTCCAGGTTCTTATGCATGACATAATACAACAGAGGTAGAATTCTTATTTGCCGAAGCAGAAGCAGTAGCAGAGCTGGTGATGTCATGAATCTTAAACTCGTCTTTTTTAGTGTGAATTTTGTGACTCATTGAAAACGACAGTTGTTCTTTATCATTACAGTTGCGGTCTTGCGTGAGAACTGAGAAGGGAGATGTTTGAAGACCAAAATGGTTTTTGTTTCTACTAAATCTACATGAGGCTATAAGACAAAGTTCCCCCACCACCCTCTCTTGTACACATTTTTCTCTGACACATCGAAGTGAGAATGAAGACAATACCTGAGTCACTCAACAGAAAAAATGATTAGTTTTTCTTTTCCTGTTTCCGTTTATTGGATTTCTCCACAGTCTCGATGATCCCTTCCCAACCCCTAAAGACAAGACAGATTCGCTTCTTTTGCTGATACCCTGTGCTGGTGGTTGATGACTGACAAAGGCCAAGAGCGAGGCCGGGTCCGTATCCATAAAGCGTCTCAGATAGGGAGTGCTGATCTAGATCAACGTTTTGGCTTCAAGATTCATTTGATAAGATTAATCTGGACAGGTGGTCCTGATCCTTGAATCGCTTCTCCTACTCTGAGATTGCTTTGTGGATACAGGCCAGAATCCAACTCTGGTGATTCATCCCGATGACTCATATATTTAGTATATAATATATGTCATATTTTTTATGGATGCCATTAATGCTGATATGCTGAGGCTTTTATTAGTAGCAGTGGGACACTAGGACTATTTCAACAACTAAAAGGACACAAAACGGAGAACAATACTTTTTTGAATAATCGGAGATTGCAAAGGTGATTATGCAAATGTGTCTAAAATAACATTGCATTCAAATCCTCCCAACTTATTTAATGCTTACTTATTGTCAGAAACCACAGAATGCCATGTCTGCAGCTGCCACCAACAGCCTATGATGCTCTTAACATTAACTTTATTGGCAATGTATTTATTGATAGTATAGCTCAGCATGATGCCACTGCTCTGATCATTGAAGCACATGCTCTCTCTGCAAACCAAATGTAAATGAATACACAAAAAGTAATCATGACGAGATGGATCTTAATAAATCACAACAAAGAAGCTCTGTTTTACTCCTCGACGTTCATAAACTAATGAATATGATCTAATAAGGTAGGTTGCATTTAGTTACGTAGATTAGTGTATAGATTACGTCTGAGCTGTAGACGTGTGTGATCTGTTACTCAGTCACAGGCAAATATTACACTGCTTCTGTGTTTAAAGCACATGGAGTCTGACAGGATGTGCAGGATTCAGTGAAGTACGGAAAGAAAGCCTCAGTAACAGCAGTGATGTGGGCCAATGCAGGATCGTTTTTCCCATCATGCCATGGGAGTAGGCGTCTACGTTGGCTTGGCGGGGTGTTGTTTGTGTGAGTCACTCTCCGCGTTGAGTCAAGCTTATAGTCCAGAGATGGATGATATCCGTAGAAATGACACACCCATTGAAATGTCACCTTAAATCTTCAAGCTACAGTAGTTATACTGTATGACCTTCACTTCCTCTAATAGTACTTCAAGTAAATAAAAAATACATTAAATTCCAGTCTTAGAAGAATGACAGATATCGAATGACTGCTAGAAAATAAATATTGTTGTTTGGGGTGAAGAGTGTGTGAGGAAGTTCTTATCCACTTCAAGTGATGTAGCTATTCTGTGAGGTAGCATTGAATGCATAAGTGTAAAAGTGTTGTGCAAAGTATTGACCAGGGGTTTATGATTCACCACTCTGCTGAGGTAGGAATAGGTTTTTCTTGGGAAGGCCTATGAGGAGAGAAGGATATGTCAAATGGCACTCTATTCCTATGTAGTGCACTATTTTGACTATGGCTCATGCCCTGGTCAAAGTAGTGCACTTCATAGGGAACATGGTGCATCGGACACCTGATGCTGAAGTGGTGTGAATGAACTTCAAAACCTGTGAACAAACAGCCAGTGTGACCTGAGTATTACTTCTGTGTCTTAGAACTGGTTTAGGCCAGAATGCTAAACAGCTTCTATGACAAAATTAAGCCAAATAAATATTCTGCCACATACAGTAAACACTCAAGGGATTCTACTCAGGGTTCTTTCACTGACATAAATAACACAAGAGGTGAGATTCTTATGATTGCCGAAGCAGAGCTTTAGCAGAGCTGTGATGTCATGAATCTTAATCTCACTTTTTAGTGGATTTTGTGACATGAAGACGACAGTTGTTCTTTTATTACAATACGGTCTTGTGTGAGGACTGAGGAGGGAGCTGGGCTGATAGATAAAAGAGGTCTGTGTTTACTAAATGTGCATGAGGCCTATATAGCAGCCAGACAACGAAGCATAAAGTAATGGTGGCTTCAGTGATTAGTTGGGCCAACTCACTAAAACACACCATGTACTGGCAAGTGGCAATTCTTTTTACTTATTGTTCGCTGATTTTCAGTCGATGGTTGAGAACAGGAGCACAACTTTCACTGGGGACAGGGGGGACATGCCCCCCCCCCACACACAGACACACATTCTGAAATTGCATTTTTGTCCCCAGTTTTATCATTGGAATGTGATACAAATTAGGCAACGGTGTTCTTTAGGACATACGGAGCCTCACGAGTGGTCGGGTAGGCTGTTTAGAGTGTTATCGACTGGTAGAAAAATATATATAATAATATAATCTGTCCTCCCTTTTTAAACAAAGTTGCACACATGGTTGGAAAATCAGTAAAACACAATATCTTGAGGAGAATGAAAGATTCAAGTCAGTGAAAGGGGAGTACTACAGTTAAAAAGCAAGAGAAATTCTATCCTAATAGTTTTTGCTGTAATTTCTATCAAACTCAATCGTATCAAATATTTTAAGAAGACTTAGGCTAAGAAATCATAAACGAACATTGGATCTATGCTTGAAGCTTGTGACAAACATATCAACAAAAAGAGAGCATTGAGATGAGAAATCGCATTCTGTCAAGTCAAGATCATGTTTATGTAAAGAACGTTTTAAAAGAGAAAGTTCTCAACCACCCTCTCTTGTACACATCCTTGTACATTTTTCTCTGACTCCATCGGAAGATGAGACTGAAGACAAACTTGATCATTTTAACAGAAAATGTTAGTTTTTTCTTTCTTTTCCGTTTTTATTGGATTTCTCCACAGTTCGATTGATTCTTCCAACCCTAAAGACAAAGAAGATTGCTTCTTTATTGCTGACTAACCCATGTGCTGGTGGTTGATGACTGACAAAGGCAAGAGCGAGGCAGGGTCGTATCACAAAGCTCTCAAGTAGGAGAGCTGATCTACGATCAGGACCCCCTGTCCAGATAATCTTATCAATTATGATCTGAAAGGCCAAACTGATCCTAGATCAGCACTCCTATTCTGAGACGCTTTATGGATACGGACCCTGGCCTCGCTCTTGCCTTTGTCAGTCATCAACCACCAGCACATGGTTTAGTCAGCAATAAAGAAGCAATCTGTCTTTGTCTTTAGGGGTTGGAAGGAATCAATCGAACTGTGGAGAAATCAATAAAAGGAAACAGGAAAGAAAAACTAACATTTTCTGTTAAATGATCAAGTTTGTCTTCAGTCTCATCTTCCGATGGAGTCAGAGAAAATGTGTACAAGGGATGTGTACAAGAGAGGGTGGTTGGAGGAACTTTCTCTTTTAAAACGTTTCTTTACATAAACATGATCTTGGTACTTGACAGATGCGATTCTCATCTCTAATGCTCTCTTTTTTTGTGTTGATATGTTTGTCACAAGCTTCAAGGCATAGTCCAATGTTTCGTTTATGGATTTCTTGAGCCTAAGTCTTCTTAAAATATTTGATACGATTGAGGTTTGATAGAATTGACAGCAAAAACTTATAGGGATAGAATTTCTCTTGCTTTTTAACTGTAGTACTTCCCCTTTCACTGACTTGAATCTTGTCATTCTCTCAAGGATATTGTGTTTTACTGATTTTTCAACCATGTGTGCACTTTGGTTTTAAAAGTGGGGAGGACAGATTATATATTATTATATATTTTTTTCTATCCAGTGCGATAAGCACTCTAAACAGCCTACCGACCACTCGTGAGGCGTCCGTATGGTCCTAAAGAACACCGTTGCCTAATTTTGTATCACATTCCAATGATAAAACTGGGGGGCGACAAAAATGCAATTTCAGAATGTGTTGTCGTGTGTGGGGGGGGGGGGGGGGGGGGCATGTCCCCTGTCCCAGTGAAAGTTGTGCTCCTGTCTCAACCATCGACTGAAAAATCAGCGAACAATAAGTAAATAAAGAATTGCCACTTTGCCAGTACATGTGTGTTTTTAGTGAGTTGGCCAACTAATCACTGAACCACCATTACTTTATGCTTCGTTGTCTGGCTGCTATATAGGCCTCATGCACATTTAGTAAACACAGGACCTCTTTTGATCTATCAGCCCAGCTCCTCCTCAGTCCTCACACAAGACCGTATTGTAATAAAAGACAACTGTCGTCTTTCATGGTCACAAAATCCACTAAAAAGATGAGATTAAGATTCATGACATCACAGGCTCTGCTAAAGGCTCTGCTTCGGCAATCATAAGAATCTACTCTTGTGTGTATTTATGTCAGTGAAAGAACCTGAGTAGAATCCTTGAGTTTTTACTGTATTGTGTGCAGAATATTTTATTTGGCTTAATTTTGTCATAGGAAGCTGGTTTAGCATTTCTGGGCCTAAACAGTTTAAGACACAGAAGTAAGTATTCAGGTCACACTGGCTGGTTTTGTTCACAGGGTTTTGTAAGGTTCATTCACACATTCAGGCATCAGGGTGTCCGATATGGCACCATGTTCCTATGAAGTGCACTACTTTTGACCAGGGCAAGAGCATAGTCAAAAGTAGTGCACTACATAGGAATAGAGTGCCATTTGGGACATATCCTTTCTCTCCTCATAGGCTCTTCCCAAGAAAACCTATTCCTACTCAGCAGGAGTGGTGAATCATAAACCTGGTCAATATCTTTGCACAACACTTTTTACACTTATAACATTCAATGCTACTCACAGAATAGGCTACATACTTGAATGGGATAAGGAATTCCTCACACACTCTTCACCAAACAACAATATTTATTTCTGCAGTCATTCGAGTATCTGTCATTCTTCTAAGACTGGAATTTAATGTATTTTTTTATTTACTTGAAGTACTATTAGAGGAAGTGAAGGGGTCATACAGTATAACTACTGTAGCTTGAAGATTTTAAGGTGACATTTCAATGGGTGTGGTCATTTCTACGGATATCATCCATCTCTGGACTATAAGCTTGACTCAACGGGAGAGTGACTCACACAAAAACACCCGCAAGGCCAACGTAGACGCCTACTTCCCATGGCATGATGGAACAACAGATCTGCATGTGGCCACACATACTGCTGTTACTGGGCTTTCTTTCCGTACTTCACTGAAGTCCTGGCACATCCTGTCAGACTCCATGTGCTTTAAACACAGAAGCAGTGTAAATATTTGCCTGTGACTGGTAACAGATCACACACGTCTCAGCTCAGACGTAATCTATACACTAATCTACTGTAACGTAAATGCAACCTACCTTATTTAGAGTCATATTCTTAGTTTTATGAACGTCGAGGAGTAAACAGAGCTTCTTTTGTTGATTATTAGATCCATCCTCGTCATGTTATTTCTTGTGTATTCATTACATTTGGTTTGCAGGAGAGAGCATGTGCTTCAATGATCAGAGCAGTTGAGCATCATGCTGAGCTATACTATCCATAAATACATTGCATAAAGTTAATGTTATATGAGCATCATAGGCTGCTGGTGCAGCTGCAGACATGGCATTCTGTGGTTTCTGACAATAAAAGTAATGCATTAATAAGTTGGGAGGTTGAATGCAATGTTTTTATTAGACACATTTGCAATCACCTTTGCAATCTCCAGATTCATTCAAAAAAGTATTGTTCTCCGTTTTTGTCCTTTTAGTCTGTGAAATAGCCTAGTGTCCCACTGCTACTAATAAACCTCAGCGAATCAGTCATTATGGCAGTCCATAAAAATATGACATATATTATCTACTATATCTATGAGTCATCTGGGATGAAGCACCAGAGTTGGATCTGGGCCTGTATCCACAAAGCATCTCAGAGTAGGAGAGCTGATCAAGGATCAGGACCCACCTGTCCAGATAATCTTATCAATTATGATCTGAAAGGCCAAACTGATCCTAGATCAGCACTCCTATTCTGAGACGCTTTATGGATCGGACCCTGGCCTCGCTCTTGCCTTTGTCAGTCATCAACCACCAGCACATGGGTTAGTCAGCAATAAAGAAGCAATCTGTCTTTGTCTTTAGGGGTTGGAAGGAATCAATCGAACTGTGGAGAAATCCAATAAAACGGAAACAGGAAAGAAAAACTAATATTTTCTGTTGAGTGATCAGGTTTGTCTTCAATGTCTCATCTTCCGATGGTGTCAGAGAAAAATGTGTACAAGAGAGGGTGGTTGGGGGAACTTTGTCTTATAGGCCTCATGTAGATTTAGTAGAAACATAACCTATTTTGGTCTATCAATCATTCTCCTTCTCAGTTCTCACGCAAGACCGAACTGTAATGAAAGAACAACTGTCGTCTTTCATGGTCACAAAATCCACTAAAAAGACGAGTTTAAGTTCATGACATCACAGGCTCTGCTACTGGCTCTGCTTCGGCAATCATAAGAATCTACCTCTTGTGTGTATTATGTCAGTGAAAGAACCCTGAGTAGAATCCCTTGAGTTTTTACTGTATTGTGTGCAGAATATTTTATATGGCTTAATTTTGTCATAGAAAGCTGGTTTAGCATTCTGGGCCTAAACCAGTTCTAAGACACAGAAGTAAGTACTCAGGTCACACTGGTGGTTTTGTTCACAGGGTTTTGTAAGGTTCATTCACACCACTTCAGCACTCAGGGTGTCCAAATGTTACCCTGTCCCTATGAAGTACACTACTTTTGACCAGGGCATGAGCTATAGTCAAAAGTAGTGCACACTACATAGGGATTAGGTGCCATTTGGGACATAACCTTTCTCCTCATAGACTCTTCCCAAAACAAACCTATTCCCACCTCAGCAGGAGTGGTGAATCATAAACCCCTGGTCAATATCGTTTGCACAACACTTTTTACACTTACAGCCATTCAATGCTACCTCACAGAATAGGCCTACAGCACTTGAAGTGGGAAAAGGAACTTCCTCACACTCTTCACCCCAAACAACAATATTTATTTTCTAGCAGTCATTCGAGTATCTGTCATTCTTCTAAGACTGGAATTTAATATATTTTTGATCAACTTGAGTACTATTAGAGGAAGTGAAGGGTCATACCGTATAACTACTGTAGCTTGAAGATTTGAAGGTGACATTCAATGGGTGTGGTAATTTCTACGATATCATCCATCATACAAGGGCTCCTGAGTGGTGCAGCGGTCTAAGGCACTGCATCTCAGTGCTTGAGGTGTCACTACAGACACCCTGGTTCAATTACAGGTTGTATCACAACGGGCCATGATTGGGAGTCCCATAGGGTGGTGCACAATTGGCCCAGCATTGTCCAGGTTTGGCTGGTGTAGGCCGCCATTGTAAAATAAGAATTTGTTCTTAACTGACTTGCCTAGCTAAATAAAGGTTAAATACATTTAAAAAACAAATCAAGAGAGTGACTCCACACACCCCACCAAGGCCAATGTAGATGGCTACTTCCCATGGCATGATGGGAATAACAGATCATGCATGTGGCACACCATCACTGCTGTTACTGTACTTCACTGAAGTCCTTGCACATCCTGTCAGACTCCCTGTGCACTCACACACAGAAGCAGTGTAAATATTTGCCTGTGACTGAGTTATAGATCACACACGTCTACAGCTCAGACTTAATTTTATGACTAATCAATCCACTAACTAACTGTAATATAATGCAACCTATTTCATTTAGAGTCATAATCATTAGTTTTATGAACGTCGAGGAGTAAAACAGGGCTTCTTTTGTTGATTATTAGATCCATCCTCGTCATGTTATTTCTTTGTGTATTCATTACATTTGGTTTGCAGGAGAGAGCATGTGCTTCAATGATCAGAGCAGTTGAGCATCATGCTGAGCTATACTATCCATAAATACATTGCATAAAGTTAATGCTATATGAGCATCATAGGCTGTCTGGGTGCAGCTGCAGACATGGAATTCTGTGGTTTCTGACAATAAAGCAATGCATTAATAAGTTGGGAGGTTGAATGCAATTAGACACTTATTAGACACATTTGCAATCACTAACTCTGTTTACAATATCATCACAGCTCATTGAGCTCAATGAAGTAAACACCCCCCCCCCTCCCCCAATACTGTAACTCATGTCAGTGAGGGTTTGACAGGGAAAACGCAGTCCATCTGTTCCCAATCTTAGCTACAATATGTCTACTCTGGCCAGGTTCGGTTTTGATAGAGTCTAATTCTCTAATCTAGACTCATAAGGTTATCATCCACAGTTAGTTGATCTCAGGGGAAATATGTTTTCATGGTTTGTAACCTGGCCATTCTGTATTGGTAAATCGTTTTTTATAACCACTTTTAAGTATGGATTAGGCTAGTTATTTTTTCAAACCCACCCACAAATAAAGGAGAGACAAACTGTAGCACTTTAGTTTGCCCATATTGCCCAACAAAATGACTGTATTATCCCAAACAACTGGATAAAATGGCAGATAAGTAACTACCCTCAATTCACACTGAAAAAGGTAATGAGTCCTCATAAGGCAAATCCCAAAAACATTTGGGGGGTCAGGCAGGGCTGGGAGTATCAAGCTCAAGACTGTAGGCCGATGCACTTATTACACTAACATAATAAGCAAATAATGAGTGTCTTTGCAATGAGTCAAAGTAACAAATTGTTGATTATTGAGGTTCCAAACAAACATGCCAATTGGTAGCTACAGAGGTTCCAAATTGTATAGTAGCTAGCTACTGCCACACTGTGGTTATGTATGACATTGCATCATATACCTGTATTTAAAATAGGAAATGCAAACAATGTTTCACTATGTCCAAACTATATTCGTTCAAATGTATCGTTATTGGTTATACTCACTGAGCTTAATAAAAAAATGCAATAATACCACATAGCTATATGGCTACCGAGCTACTTTTTCTGATAGACAATCTTTGAGAACGCCCTTGCTTCAATCAGCATCGCCCTTTTCTACTTCATCCTCTGACGAGACACGGATTTCAAACATTGGCGGTTGATTGGAATTTGTTTGGTGCTTGACTGTAGCCAGCTAACGTTAGGTTGTATGTAAATAACTTTGACAAACTCGGCAAGTGAGCTTACGCATTACATGGATTCAGCTATGGCGAACCTTCTTGTTGGGTTTCAGTCAACATCCAAAGAAGCGATGGTAAGCTAATTTGGCTAGGTTAAGGAATTGTGAGCTAGGTTTGTTTATTTCGCTTGTTAGTGTTGCAGTTAGCCATATTTACCTCCCAAAATGATAACGTTACCTAGCTAATATGAACAACATTATTTGTTGTAATACACTTTAACGCATGTCAGTAAATTATACGTGAATAATTTACAAAACTCGACGATTGAATTAGGTATTGAATGCCACTCAAGTTAATCGAAAAACGTATTGGTGCATGTGCGGTTAACGTTACTTGTGTGGTTAAGTTAGCTGCTAGTAGACACAGCTAGCTATAGGATAATAAAGTAATTATTTAAAAAGTTTTTACTAGTTATGGCCGGTGTAGTGATAAAGTTAGGTGACCTAACGTTACACTGAACAACATGTAAAGTGTTGGTTTCATGAACTGAAATAAAATATCAGATATTTTCCATATGCACAAAAAGCGGTTTTTCTCTTTACATCCCTGTTGGTGGGCATTTCTCCATAGCCAAGATAATCCATCCACCTGGCAGGTGTGGCATATCAAGAAGCTGATTAAAAAGCATGATCATTACACAGGTGAACCTTGTGCTGGGGACAAAAGGTTAGCGTCATAACTGACTTCAGTGGCAAATGCTCACCTTTGATGGCCACTGGCACGCTGGAGAAGTGTGCTCTACAGGATGAATCCAGGTTTCAACTGTACCGGGCAGACTGTGTATGGCGTTGTTGGGGCGAGCGGTTACTGATGTTGACATCAAATCAAATTTTATTTGTCACATACACATGGTTAGCAGTGTTAATGCGAGTGTAGCGAAATGCTTGTGCTTCTAGTTCCGACAACGCTGTCTGTGTGGGTGGACCAATTCAGTTTGTCCGTGATGTGTACGCCAAGGAACTTAATTTCTACCCTCTCCACTACTGTCCCGTCGATGTGGATAGGGGGCTGCTCTCTCTGCTGTTTCCTGAAGTCCACGATCATCTCCTTTGTTGAGTGTGAGGTTATTTTCCTGACACCACACTCCGAGGGCCCTCACCACCTCCCTGTAGGCCGTCTCGTCATTGTTGGTAATCAAGCCTACCACTGTAGTGTCGTCTGCAAACTTGATGATTGAGTTGGAGGCGTGCATGGCCACGCAGTCGTGGGTGAACAGGGAGTACAGGAGAGGGCTCAGAACGCACCTTGTGGGGCCCAGTGTTGAGGATCAGCGGGGTGGGATGTTGTTACCTACCTCACCACCTGGGGGCGGCCGTCAGGAAGTCATAGCCAGTTGCACAGGGCGGGGTCGATCCAGGTCTCGAGCTTGATGACGAGTTTGGAGGGTATATGGTGTTAAATGCTGAGCTGTAGTCGATAAACAGCATTCTCGCATAGGTATTCCTCTTGTCCAGATGGGTTAGGGCAGTGTGGTTGCGATTGCGTCGTCTGTGGACCTATTGGGCGGTAAGCAAATTGGAGTGGGTCTAGGTGTCAGGTAGGGTGGAGGTGATATGGTCCTTGACTAGTCTCTCAAAGCACTTCGTGATGACGGAAGTGAGTGCTACGGGGCGGTAGTCGTTTAGTCTGTTACCTTAGCTTTCTGGAACAGGAACAATGGTGGCCCTCTTGAAGCATGTGGGAACAGCAGACTGGGATACGGATTGATTGAATATGTCCGTAAACCACCAGCCAGCTGGTCTGCGCATGCTCTGAGGACGCGGCTGGGGTGCCGCCTGGGCCTGCAGTCTTGCGAGGGTTAACACGTTTAAATGTTTTACTCACGTCGGCTGCAGTGAAGGAGAGTCCACAGTTTTTGATAGCGGGCTTGTCAGGGCACTGTATTGTCCTCAAAGCGAGCAAAGAAGTTGTTTAGTCTGTCTGAGAGCAAGACATCCTGGTCTGCGACGGGGAGTGCCCATGGTGGGGTTATGGTTTGGGAAGGCATAAGCTCGGGACAACAAACACAATAGCATTTTATTCGTTGGCAATTTGATTGCACATGGATACCGTGACAAGATCCTGAGTCCC
>NC_036871.1:20545271-20554895 GCF_002910315.2 Salvelinus sp. IW2-2015
ATGAGTTGTCATGACAAAAATAAGGAAATTAGAAGGGGGGGGTTTCGGCAAGGTCATTTCTTGCCTGACGAAATCATCAAATTAATCAAATGAAGAATTGAGTGTGCGCATTCTGCAAACGGGGGTTTCGCCACTACCGCAAGAGTCGTATAACGTTACCAGTTAATATAATAGCGAATTGTTTTAGGTTACTAACGTTAGCTGTCTGACTTCATTAACCAGCTAATTTTCACACCATGAACTCAATTATTTGATCAGTAAAGTTGGCTCTCGCTCAACATTTTTCTGGCTAGCAAATGACGTAGTCACCTATTTCCGATTCAAAACGGTGAATTTCGCCAAAAGGTGACTAGTTGCATCCCTGAATCTGTAACATAGATAAGCACTTGTCTCGCTCTCGAGCCACTTACCTCTTTTCCCCTGCATACAGATTTCTCAAACCATTCAACCATTACAGTACGCTTTGTGGAATCCACAGATTTGACATTTGCAGGATGCACTCGCCCTGTAAAACACATTTAGAAGTAGTAATATCATGTAAATTACACCCCGTTTGCTAGGCCACACCAACACCCTAGACCAGAGCTACAGTCTTTTCAGAAAGTATTCACACCCATTGACGTTTTCTACATGTGTTACAGAAAGAATTTTAAATTGATATGTTGTCACTGGCCTACCAAAAATACCCCATAATGTCAAAGTGTAATATGTTTTACAAATTAATACAAAAATAAGCTTAAACTTCAAGTCAATAAGTAAATAAGTGCTTAACAAGTCACATAAGTTGCATGGACTCACTGTGTGTAGTGTTTAACAAAAGTGTAAAGTATTTAAGTAGTAGTTTCAAGTATTTTTACTTAAGTAGTTTGTGGTATTTACATTTGACAACTTTTACTTCACTACATTCCTAAAGAAAATGATATACTTTTTACTCCATACATTTCCCTGACACCCAAAAGTACTCGTTACATTTTGAATGCTTAGCAGGACAGGAAAATGGTTTAACACACACTTATCAAGAGAACATCCCTGGTCATCCCTACTGCTCTGATCTGGCGGACTCACTAAACGCATGCTTTGTAAATTATGTCTGAGGTTGGAGCGTGCCCCTGGCTATCCGTAAATTTAAAAAATAAAATAGTGCCGTCTGATTTGATTAATAAGGAATTTGAAATTATTATACTTGTGTATATTTTAGGGCCATTTGACCAAGGGAGATGATGGTGCTGCATCAGATGACCTGGCCTCCACAATCGAGATTGTTTGGATGAGTCCGTATCTGATGACCACCATTTGCCTCATGCAGCATGACACATCTCCGTTATAGAGTTGATCAGGCTGTTTGATTGTGGCCTGTGGAATATCGTCCCACTCCTCTTCAATGGCTGTGTGAAGTTGCTGGATATTTGTGGAACTGGAACACGCTGTAGTACACATCGATCCAGAGCATCCCAAACATGCTCAATGAGTGACATCTGTATAGAATGCAGGCCATGGAAGATATGGGACATTCACCTTCCAGAATTGTGTATAGATCCTTGCGACATGGAGCAGTGCATTATTCATGCTGAAACATGAGGTGATGGCGGCAATGAATGGCACAACAATGGGACTCAGGATCTTGTCACGGTATCCGTGCAATCAAATTGCCAACGAATAAAATGCTATTGTGTTTGTTCCCGACTTATGCCTTCCCAAACCATAACCCCACCATGGGGCACTCCCCGTCGCAGACCAGGATGTCTTGCTCTCAGACAGACTAAACAACTTCTTTGCTCGCTTTGAGGACAATACAGTGCCACTGACAAGGCCCGCTATCAAACCTGTGGACTCTCCTTCACTGCAGCGACGTGAGAAAACATTTAAACGTGTTAACCCTCGCAAGACTGCAGGCCCAGGCGGCATCCCAGCCGCGTCCTCAGAGCATGCGCAGACCAGCTGCTGGTGTGTTTACGGACATATTCAATCAATCCGTATCCCAGTCTGCTGTTCCCACATGCTTCAAGAGGGCCACCATTGTTCCTGTCCCAAGAAAGCTAAGGTAACTGAGCTAAACGACTACCGCCCCGTAGCACTCACTTCCGTCATCACGAAGTGCTTTGAGAGACTAGTCAAGGACCATATCACCTCCACCCTACCTGACACCCTAGACCCACTCCAATTTGCTTACCGCCCCAATAGGTCCACAGACGACGCAATCGCAACCACACTGCCCTAACCCATCTGGACAAGAGGAATACCTATGCGAGAATGCTGTTTATCGACTACAGCTCAGCATTTAACACCATAGTACCCTCCAAACTCGTCATCAAGCTCGAGACCTGGATCGACCCCGCCCTGTGCAACTGGCTACTGGACTTCCTGACGGGCCCCCCCAGGTGGTGAGGGTAGGTAACAACATCCCACCCCGCTGATCCTCAACACTGGGGCCCCACAAGGGTGCGTTCTGAGCCCTCTCCTGTACTCCCTGTTCACCCACGACTGCGTGGCCATGCACGCCTCCAACTCAATCATCAAGTTTGCAGACGACACTACAGTGGTAGGCTTGATTACCAACAATGACGAGACGGCCTACAGGGAGGTGGTGAGGGCACTCGGAGTGTGGTGTCAGGAAAATAACCTCACACTCAACAAAGGAGAGTATCGTGGACTTCGGAAACAGCAGAGAGAGCAGCCCCCTATCCACATCGACGGGACAGTAGTGGAGAGGGTAGAAAGTTAAGTTCCTTGGCGTACACATCACGGACAAACTGAATTGGTCCACCCACACAGACAGCGTTGTCGGAACTAGAAGCACAAGCATTTCGCTACACTCGCATTAACATCTGCTAACCATGTGTATGTGACAAATAAAATTTGATTTGATGTCAACATCAGTAACGCTCGCCCACACAACGCCATACACAGTCTGCCCGGTACAGTTGAAACCTGGATTCATCCTGTAGAGCACACTTCTCCAGCGTGCCAGTGGCCATCAAAGGTGAGCATTTGCCCACTGAAGTCAGTTATGACGCTGAACCTTTTGTCCCCAGCACAAGTTCACCTGTGTAATGATCATGCTTTTTAATCAGCTTCTTGATATGCCACACCTGCCAGGTGGATGGATTATTCTTGGCTATGGAGAAATCCCACCAACAGGGATGTAAAGAGAAAAACGCTTTTTGTGCATATGGAAAATATCTGATATTTTATTTCAGTTCATGAAACCAACACTTTACATGTTGTTCAGTGTAACGTTAGGTCACCTAACTTTATCACTACACCGGCCATAACTAGTAAAAACTTTTAAATAATTACTTTATTATCCTATAGCTAGCTGTGTCTACTAGCAGTAACTTAACCAGACACACAGCATAACTTAAACTAGTTAACACACAGTCACGCACACAAAACGATTTTTACGATTAACTTGAGTGGCATTCAATACCTAAATTCAATTCGTCAGTTTTGTAATTATTCACGATAATATACTGACATGCGTAAAGTGATTACAACATAATTATGTGTCATATACTAGTAACGTATCATTTGGGAGGTAAATATGGCTAACTGCAACATCAACAAGCGAATAAACAAACCTAGCTCACAATTCCTTAACCTAGCCAAATGTCGTTACCATCGCTTCTTTGGATGTTGACTGAAACCCAACAAGAAGGTTCGCCAAGCTGAATCCATGTTAATGCGTAACTCACTGCCGAGTTTGTGCAAAGTTATTTACAATACAACCTAACGTTAGCTGCTACAGTCAAGCACCAAACAATTCCAATCAACCGCCAAATGTTTGAAATCCTCTCGTAGAGAATAGAGAAGGCATGCTGATTGAAGCAAGCGTTCTCAAAGATTGTCTATCAGAAAAAGTAGCTCGGTAGCCATATAGCTATGTGGTATTATTGCATTTTTTTTTATTAAGCTCAGTGAGTATAACCAATAACGATACATTTGAACGAATATAGTTTGGACATAGTGAAACATTGTTGCATTTCCTATTTTAAATACAGGTATATGATGCAATGTCATACATAACCACAGTGTGGCAGTAGCTAGCTACTATACAATTTGGAACCTCTGTAGCTACCAATTGGCATGTTTGTTTGGAACCTCAATAATCAACAATTTGTTACTTTGACTCATTGCAAAGACACTCATTATTTGCTTTTATGTTAGTGTAATAAGTGCATCGGCCTACAGTCTTGAGCTGATACTCCCAGCCTGCCTGACCCCCCCAATGTTTTGGGATTGCCTTATGAGGACATCATTACCTTTTTCAGTGTGAATATGAGGTAGTTACTTTATCTGCCATTTTATCCAGTTGTTTGGGATAATACAGTCATTTGTTGGCAATATGGGCAAACTAAAGTGCTACATTGTTCTCTCCTTTATTTGTGGGTGGGTTTGAAAAAATAACTAGCCTAATCCATACTTAAAAAGTGGTTATAAAAAACGATTTACCAATACAGAATGGCCAGGTTACAAACCATGAAAACATATTTCCCCTGAGATCAACTAACTGTGGATGATAACCTTATGAGTCTAGATTAGAGGTAGATTAAACTCTATCAAACCGAACCTGGCCAGAGTAGACATATTGTAGCGTACTAAGATTGGAACAGATGGACTGCGTTTCCCTGTCAAACCCTCACTGACATGATTACAGTATTGGGGGGAGGGGGGGGGGGTGGTTACTTCATTGAGCTCAATGAGCTGTGATGATATTGTAAACAGAGTTAGTGATTGCAAATGTGTCTAATAAGTGTCTAATTGCATTCAACCTCCCAACATAATGCATTGCTTTTATTGTCAGAAACCACAGAATTCCATGTCTGCAGCTGCACCCAGACAGCCTATGATGCTCATATAGCAACTTTATATGCAATGTATTTATGGATAGTATAGCTCAGCATGATGCTCAACTGCTCTATCATTGAAGCACATGCTCTCCTGCAAACCAAATGTAATGAATACACAAAGAAATAACATTACGAGGATGGATCTAATAATCAACAAAAGAAGCCCTGTTTACTCCTCGACGTTCATAAAACTAATGATTATGACTCAATGAAATAGGTTGCATTATATTACAGTTAGTTAGGGATTGATTAGTCATAAATTAAGTCTGAGCTGTAGACGTGTGTGATCTTAACTCAGTCACAGGCAAATATTTACACTGCTTCTGGTTGTGATGCACAGGGAGTCTGACAGGATGTGCAAGGACTTCAGTGAATACAGTAACAGCAGTGATGTGGCCACATGCATGATCTGTTATTCCCATCATGCCATGGGAAGTAGCCATCTACATTGGCCTTGGTGGTGTGTGTGAGTCACCTCTTGATTTGTTTTTTAAATGTATTTAACCTTTATTTAGCTAGGCAAGTCAGTTAAGAACAAATTCTTATTTACAATGGCGGCCTACACCAGCCAAACCTGGACAATGCTGGGCCAATTGTGCACCACCCTATGGGACTCCCAATCATGGCCGGTTGTGATACAACCTGTAATTGAACCAGGGTGTCTGTAGTGACACCTCAAGCACTGAGATGCAGTGCCTAGACCGCTGCACCACTCAGCCCTTTATGATGGATGATATCCGTAGAAATTACCACACCCATTGAAATGTCACCTTCAAATCTTCAAGCTACAGTAGTTATACGGTATGACCCCTTCATGTCTGTCCCATATTAATTAGATACAGTGCAACATCCATGTGATACAAAAAACAATATCTCTTATTAAAAATTCTCCTGAAGAGCATTATACGCGAAATGAAAGTTATCACAAATACTCATCAACTAACAGCATATGACTCGCTAACGATATAAATAAAAATAATCCTTTCATAATCTAACAGAAGTGTAAATTTTAGAAGATTTGTTAGAACTACTCTCTTTTTATCTCCACTTCAACACGTGACTGTGATATCGCCATCAGTATTCTAACATTAGTTTTAGCTTCACGTATAGTCATCTTTGAACAGAGCTTACAAAGAGATTAGTATTAAAAAGTAATAAATAAGAAACGATATTCCGCACCAGTGGTTATATATCCATCACACGCTCCTATCCACTTTTCTGAGACTGTGGGATAGTTGTTTGGAAGAGTCATAGGAGAAAGGTTAATTCCCTAAAACTGCGAGCAAGCATCTCCCAGACCCTTGCTTATAATTCACACTGCATGTAGAATGCGCTACATAGCTTTTACGCCATACCTGTCAGCCATCATCCCTGGTCTACAATACCTTTGATATTTCTACAACTTGATTACGATCTACCTATAGCCTGTAGACAGAATTCAATTATGACATATTGCCGAAACACCACCTGTCTATATAAGCCCACAGGTACAGCAGTCAGAGCAAAACGCGTAAAACCATAGAACACACCCGTAATGACCATATGCGTACGACTCAGACAGAGTTGAGTCCGAGTGCGAAAATCATGAACCTTTACAAACGGCTCCAGATGAAACAAAATCAGACGCAGAAGCCTGGACACGACTCACTTACTTCTTGTGTCTTAGAACTGGTTAGGCCCAGAATGCATAAACACTTCTATGACAAAAATTAACCATATAATAAAATATTCTGCACACAATACAGTAAAAACTCAAGGGATTCTACTCAGGGTTCTTTCACTGACATAAATACACACAAGAGGTAGATTCTTATGATTGCCGAAGCAGAGCCTTTAGCAGAGCCTGTGATGTCATGAATCTTAAACTCGTCTTTTTAGTGGATTTTGTGACCATGAAAGACGACAGTTGTTCTTTCATTACAGTTCGGTCTTGCGTGAGAACTGAGAAGGGAGATGTATTGATAGACCAAAATAGGTTATGTTTCTACTAAATCTACATGAGGCCTATAAGACAAAGTTCCCCCAACCACCCTCTCTTGTACACATTTTTCTCTGACACCATCGGAAGATGAGACATTGAAGACAAACCTGATCACTCAACAGAAAATATTAGTTTTTCTTTCCTGTTTCCGTTTTATTGGATTTCTCCACAGTTCGATTGATTCCTTCCAACCCCTAAAGACAAAGACAGATTGCTTCTTTATTGCTGACTAACCCATGTGCTGGTGGTTGATGACTGACAAAGGCAAGAGCGAGGCCAGGGTCCGTATCCATAAAGCGTCTCAGAATAGGAGTGCTGATCTAGGATCAGTTTGGCCTTTCAGATCATAATTGATAAGATTATCTGGACAGGTGGGTCCTGATCCTTGATCAGCTCTCCTACTCTGAGATGCTTTGTGGATACAGGCCCAGATCCAACTCTGGTGCTTCATCCCAGATGACTCATAGATATAGTATGATAATATATGTCATATTTTTATGGACTGCCATAATGACTGATTCGCTGAGGTTTATTAGTAGCAGTGGGACACTAGGCTATTTCACAGACTAAAAGGACAAAAACGGAGAACAATACTTTTTTGAATGAATCTGGAGATTGCAAAGGTGATTGCAAATGTGTCTAATAAAAACATTGCATTCAACCTCCCAACTTATTAATGCATTACTTTTATTGTCAGAAACCACAGAATGCCATGTCTGCAGCTGCACCCAGACAGCCTATGATGCTCATATAACATTAACTTTATGCAATGTATTTATGGATAGTATAGCTCAGCATGATGCTCAACTGCTCTGATCATTGAAGCACATGCTCTCTCCTGCAAACCAAATGTAATGAATACACAAAGAAATAACATGACGAGGATGGATCTAATAATCAACAAAAGAAGCTCTGTTTTACTCCTCGACGTTCATAAAACTAATGAATATGACTCTAATAAGTAAGGTTGCATTTACGTTACGTAGATTGTGTATAGATTACGTCTGAGCTGTAGACTGTGGTGATCTAGTAACTCAGTCACAGGCAAATATTTACACTGTTTGTGTGTTAAGGCACATGGAGTCTGACAGGATGTGCCAGGACTGTGAACACGGAAAGAAAGCCTCAGTAACAGCAGTGATGTGTGGCCACATGCAGGATCTGTTGTTCCCATAATGCCATGGGAAGTAGGCGTCTACGTTGGCCTTGGCGGGTGTGTGTTTGTGTGAGTCACTCCCGTTGATCAATGGCTTATGTCCAGAGATGGATGATATCCGTAGAAATGACCACACCCATTGAAATGATCACCTTAAAATCTTCAAGCTACAGTAGTTATACTGTATGACCCTTCACTTCCTAAATAGTACTTCAATAAATAAAAAAATACATTAAATTCAGTCTTAGAAGAATGACAGATACTCGAATGACTGCTAGAAAATAAATATTGTTGTTTGGGGTGAAGAGTGTGTGAGGAAGTTCCTTATCCCATTCAAGTGTGTAGGCCTATTCTGTGAGGTAGCATTGAATGGTCTATAAGTGTAAAAAGTGTTGTGCAAGAATATTGACCAGGGGTTTATGATTTCACCACTCCTGCTGAGGTGGAATAGGTTTTTTGGGAGAGCTATGAGGAGAGAAAGGATATGTCCCAAATGGCACTATTCCCTATGTAGTGCACTACTTTTGACTATGGCTCATGCCCTGGTCAAAAGTAGTGCTCTATAGGGAACAGGTGCATTCTGGACACCCTGATGCCTGAAGTGGTGTGAATGAACCTTACAAAACCCTGTGAACAAAACCAGCCAGTGTGACTGAGTACTTACTTCTGTGTCTTAACTGGTTGGCCCAGAAATGCTAAACCAGCTTCCTATGACAAAATTAAGCCATAATAAAATATTCTGCACACAAATACGTAAAAACTCAAGGGATTTCTACTCAGGGTTCTTTCACTGACATAAATACACACAAGAGGTAGATTCTTATGATTGCCGAAGCAGAGCCTTAGCAGAGCCTGTGATGTCATGAATCTTAACTCTCTTTTTAGTGGATTTTGTGACCATGAAAGACGACAGTTGTTCTTTTATTACAATACGGTCTTGTGTGAGGAACTGAGAGGGAGCTGGGTGATAGATCAAAAGAGGTCTGTGTTTCTACTAAATGTGCATGAGGCCTATATAGCAGCCAGACAACGAAGCATAAAGTAATGGGTGGTTCAGTGATTGTTGGGCCAACTCACTAAAACACACATGTTATGGCAAAGTGGAATTCTTTATTATCTTATTGTTCGCTGATTTTTCAGTCGATGGTTGAGAACAGAAGCACAAACTTTCACTGGGACAGGGGGACATGCCCCCCACCCCCCCCCACACACAGACACACATTCTGAACATTGGCATTTTTGTTCGACCCCCCAGTTTTTATCATTGAATGTGATACAAAATTAGGCAATCGGTGTTCTTTAGGAAGGATAACGGAACGCTCACGAGTGGTCGGGTATGGCTGTTTAGAGTGCGTTGTATCCGACTGGATAAGAAAAATGATTATAATAAATATAATTCTGTTCTCCCCACTTTTAAACAAAGTTGCACACTGGTTGAGAAAATCAGTAAAACACAATATCCTTGAGGAGAATGAAGATTCAAGTCAGTGAAAGGGAAGTCACAGGTTAGAAAGCAGAGAGAAATTCTATCCCATAAGGTTTTTGGGCTGTCAATTTATCAAACCTCGCAATCGTATAGAAATAATTTTAAGAAAGATTAGGCTCAAGAAATCCATAAACGAAACATTGGACTATGCCTT